>NC_090230.1:24610000-24777500 GCF_024489055.1 Chanodichthys erythropterus | reverse complement strand
ATAGATAGATAAAAATTGACAGATAGAGCTGAACATTTGAGATAGATAGATAGATACATAGATAGATAGATAGATAGATAGAAAATTTTGACAGATTGATAGAGCTGAAAATTTGATAGATAGAAAAAAATTGACAGAATGATAGATAGATAGATAGATAGATAGATAGATAGATAGATAGATAGATAGATAGATAGATAGATAGATAGATAGATAGATAGATAGATAGATAGATAGAGCTGAAAAGTTGACAGACAGACAGAGGAGGTCAGGCACAGAGCCAGGTGAGGAGAACACACCTGGAAGTGTCTTCACACACTCACAGTCATGCTTCTGTCCACCTGTCTCTCCATATGGCTGATCAGTCAGGCCTGTCTGCAGTGTGACTCTGTGTGTGTTATTCATTCAACAGTGGTTGAGTGTGACAGTCTTGTGTTCACGCTCAGATTTACTGCAGTGGGCACAAATGAACTCATCTTCCATATGGAATCACTGAAACAGTTTACTAAACATTGAAAAAAATAAAGTTTATTTCAAGTTATTAAACAGATGTGGATGTCTTCTGATTGGTCCATTCAGTGCACCAATAGAGACCCACGCAAACCCATGCTCTGGTGTTGTGGCTGGTTCCAATAAAACACATGATTTGAGGAATCATTCATGTCAGTTTTGTACTAAAGTTTTAGGGGTTTGTTCAAATCACTAACCTTAATATGAGCAGCTATAACAGTTATGTCTCACTTAGCATACATGGAGAGTGTTCCAGCTGACTCGAGCTGATATCCACCAGAGAAAATCTAAATTTCACACTCCTCACGGCAGAAAATCTTTGGACAGCTTTGTCCTTCTCTCTGTCTTACACGCACACACCGGAAACAGGCCACTGCGGTTGAGGCACCGTTAGCGAGCTAGCAGGTGAACTAAAAATAAGATTATTTTTGGGCACATTAATTCCCAGGTGTCATGTAAAAAGTGGATACTCACTACTGCAAAACACGTCCATGACCGCAAGATCAACTGAAACATCAAGGGAATTGTTAAAGCTGACAAAGCTCTAATCAACAAAAATAAGGTAAACATCAGGAGGGATCGGTAGGTGCAGAGGAAATGACGCACGATAATTACTCCTAAAAGCTGTTATTCACACCACTTTACACTTCTAACTGCTGGTCTGACAATGAAGGAATTTTTGTGAATTGAATAACTGTCAAGAGGCTGAGTCATACCAAGAGACTGACCCAATATGAATCTGTCATCATATAAGGACAAAAATTCAGTGCCTTTGTCGCACCATTTACAGGAGCAATGTGTAATTTTTGCACCACTAGTGGCAGCAAATGGAAGTGCAAAACTAAAAAGTTTCAAACACTAGAAATACATTGTTCCACCCCAAACACAAGGTATTGTTTGGATCAATGTTAATTTAGTTACATCAAGCCACTCCAACAAAAAGACTGCAATTACATTTGGTGATGCTGGTACAGCAGAAATGACACACTATAGATCCTGACTTCATTT
This sequence comes from Chanodichthys erythropterus, assembly GCF_024489055.1. Taxonomy (NCBI): domain Eukaryota; kingdom Metazoa; phylum Chordata; class Actinopteri; order Cypriniformes; family Xenocyprididae; genus Chanodichthys; species Chanodichthys erythropterus. The sequence goes on along the minus strand of NC_090230.1, from coordinate 24,775,982 downwards.
CTAATCCAAAATATAATTAGACCAATTTTTTTTCATTCGGAATTGAATCGAGCCAAATCATTGCCAGAGGAAATATTTAGACAAATGACACATACTTGACTCATTTTCAGTTGTAAAAATGCAACCAAGTTTCATTCATAACTGAATAAAGTCCAAACATTGTCATAGCGTATATTTACACCCCTAGTTGATAAATGACAGATTTTCGATGGCAATAATGTGACCAAATTTAATTTCAAGTCAAATCATTGTTGGAGAGTATATTTAGACCACCATTTGACATATGAGACTCATGACGTCAGATGGAAAAGGAAAGTCATATCTTTTGAGTCTTTGAAAATGTACAAAAAAAACTTGACTTAGTAACATGCATTTATGAATCGTGTTTGGAGTCATTGATTTTACTCACCATTCAGGGCACTTGGGTCAGCACCACTGTCTTTGTTATTGGCTTGAGCATTCTTGCCATCCTCGCTGTCTTCGCTGAAGAACCCAGAGCTCTCCTGAGAACTCTCCATGAATCCGGGTTTATGACCCCTTGAGACATCATGTTCCTCAAAGCCTATGGGAACATCCAGAACTGGCCCATGGGAGCGGAGAGGATTGGGGAGGAGCGATGGACCGGCACTCAGAACCTCGGCACACACCAGAACCAGCAATACTGAACCTGAATGAAAGAAAAACATTCAAATAGTTCACTTTATGGTTCTGGGCTGAGTGAATATTACACAAACAAACTATGTAACAATCGACTTCTCCACAAATTAATCTTTTTCTAAACAGTGACAGATTGTTTCAAGCATGTATAGATCCATCAAACACTGACTGGAGATATCTCGAGTCCTGGCCTCAATGGGCTTCAGCCACAGATGGCTCCGAATCATGGTGGCTTAGCATTGTCTCTCAAACCAGCCGGTCTTATCTTTCCTCGCCCTACCAGGTCACCACAGGATTAGTGTTGGTTTTAGCTCTGGACAGCCGATAAAGGCGACAACTGGGCTGAAATCTGCAACTACCCTTCGGTTGGAGCCAAGATGGAGTTTCAAAGCCAATTACACAGTTCTCTAAGTCTGACACGGCTTTAGTTTTTATTCATGGAGCTGTTTAATGAAATATATTCTCTAGCGAGGCTTGGTTTAATTAAGGAGACCAGCAGGCTGATGTTTCTGGTATTATATTTAGCAAGTGTGTGATTGTGCTGTAATTAACAGGGTGGGAAAAAATGGGCACTTCCTGCTCCAATTTATGAATCGATCGACTTTGCTTTCTGGAAACGTTCCAGTGGTTTTTAGAGACTCTGAAGACCCTGTGGACAGCCAGCGAACTTGAGCCATGTGTTGTTGCCGAAACTTCCAAACCGGAAGGCTGTTGGAGAGTATAATCCCAAATAACCAAATGACATTTACTGAGTAAATGTGTTGATTATAAGCCAAAGACATGCTTTAGACCACTTTGTCTAACCCTAAGTCCAAATAAGATTTCAGAGCTAAGATTATCAGTAAATAATGACTTAAATTGGTGTCTGATCTTAAAACAAAAGTATCAAATGACTTCTAAAGATTTGGAACATAATGCACAAGCCATAAGGACTACTTTCATTGTGCCTTTTTTGGAGCTTGACCATACTTACATGGTCACTAACAAAAAATCTCCTTTTGTGTTCCACATTGAAAAGAAAGCCATACTTCTGTAGAACAAAAAAAGGAATAAATATAGCTACGAGCAGCAATTATCAAGGTTCAAGCACTTTAAGGCCTTTGAGCAAATGCTTAACAAAGGTATTATGTTTTATTTAGCAAGCCTGTAACCACTTAGATCAAAGAGGGAAAGGACCATTTACAGCCAATACAGGCAATTTATCATAGGAAATACATGTTTTATAACAGTTATCATGGTCGAGCCAAAAACTTAGGACTAGTTAGCCAAAATAGGTTTTTGAAATAATCTCCAATATTTAACAAAACGATTCGATGGACAGCAGCAGTCCTAGAGGCAAAGTTGCTCAGAATGAGGAGTTCTACCATGTGGTACGAATATTGTGGGTGTGTGCAGAAAAAATTGTGTGATACACAATCCTTTACACACGTGTGTAAACGTGAAGGATCGGCCGACTGGCTTCCGTTAACCTTGTCTGATAGCTGCTCAAACTTCATCGGCCGGTGCCGGACACATTTTTAGAGATACACAAATGTCCTCAAAGGTAGTCTTGGCACCTTGGACAAAGACACCGCATGCCAATTTTCAAGTCAATCAGACTTAGGGTTGCATAGTTTTTCCATGTTATAGCACCACCAAGTGGCGTCTCCAAATCCTTTTCCATGCAACCATAGTATGAGCTCTTAAATAGCCTACTATGTGTGTGCCGAGTTTGGTTAAAATATTCCCAATTTGTCAGGCCTTAGAGACAATGAATCGATTATTTATTTATTTTGATGATTGAAAATCAGACTCCAGAGAATATTGCTGCACTGGTTTGGTTCCGATCAGGCCAAAAACCTATGACTAGTTTGAAAAGTAGGTTTTTCAAAAAATCCAAAATACCCGAAAATTTCGAAGACGATCAAATCCGAGCCAAGGATTCCAATGATATAAGACACTCGAGCCTACGCCTAACAGTTTAGGAGTTATGAGCCATTTCGTACTTTCCGCTGCTGTAGCGCCCCTGTCAGGTCAATCAGGGCGAGCCTTGGTGACGTTGTAGACGTGTACCAGCCCTCAATGTGTCAAGTCTCTATGACTTACGGTTTGGTGCGCCCAATCACTTTTAGGGGAGAATTCTGATCCTTGGAAATTTTAACAATTCAAATACAAAGAGCTTGAACCTCTAATTACATTTTGGGGGGAGAAACTAATGTCATTTCCTATTCTAGGAATACTGGACTATTCTACTAAACATCTTCCAATCATTAAAGCAGCCTGAAAGTGCAGTAGCATACACAGAGTCACCTTATCTCTGTGGTGTATGTCCTTAGAAAGCGTCAATGTCTCACCACAGTAGATCACATTAATTATGGTTGACGCAATCTGATTTTGCTTCAGTGGACTCCGGTTTCTGCAAGGCTACTTCTGACCTCGCTTGAACAGCAAATGAATAATGTGAATTTGCTGACGGCTAAACCCAAACACGTCTATCTCTGAGGAACGCTCCTTGGCCTTCTGCCCCAGAGATGCTCTCAAAGTTTGGGCACGCGTTAGATGGTACATTAATCATAAAATCTAATACCTCGTTTACAGAGGCTCTGCAGCAACAAACCCCGTCCGGGATATTTACACTTGGGAGAGAGTTGAAATGAAACTCAAGAAGATAAAACATTTGTGCATAATCTAGAAGAACTATCTTGCTAAAGATGTGAAATATGAATCAGACATGTTCTTGACATCTTTCACACTGTGGCTTCATATCATAGCAGTCGCAAACATGTCCAGCGCCCACCTGTTTCTGTCTGACTGAATTCAGATGTCTTAATATAGTGCACATTCATCCGTTCAGACCAAGACGCCACAATCCTTTGCCATCTGATACGAACACAGATCCGTCACATAGCAGCTATTGTTCTAAATATACGAGCAGTTCAGCCAGCGCCAGTATCAGACTCTGTGAAAGAGGCGAGGAACCTGAACACAGAATAAGATGATTCATTAATCCTCAAACCCACCAAAGCCTGGCACCATTTAAAGTGTGAGGCACCTAGACACACTGTGAATACATGCAGTTGTCAATTAATTCTCAGCCCCACATCTTTCTAAAACCTTCCTGTCCCTTTTCTTTTCTTCCCAGATATAAGTCCATGTCTCAAACGAGCAGCTCAAGTCAAGACGGGCTGCGCGGCGAGATAAATGCTGATGTCACCTGACCTGAATGGGTTTCTGGGCTGTGCCAGCTTACATTGCAGCAGTGCCTGTGGGTGTAGGTGGCATCGAGCATTAGGAGTCAGATTTATAGTCTACAGACTGGCAGCTGCAGGTCTGCAGTTGCTGTAACTGCTAAAGCGGGCATGAGTACTGAACCAAATTTGTATACCACGGTATTTAATTGCTCTCCAAATGGTATGTGTCAATTAAAGATGGTATATAGATGGTATAAACATGATACTGTACTTTGACTATGATTTCAAATGTTTACTTTATGGTACACCAAGGTACTTCAAAGAATACTATGGTATAAGTTCAAAAAGCATTGTATTACTATAGTAACACCATGACATCAAATGTCTACTATGACAAGGTACTTCAAAGACCATGATGTAAGGTAAAAATCATTCTCGCCATAGTAATACAACAAAAACAGGACAGTACTTTGAGATATATATATATATATATCGTGGATTGGGAGATTACTCTGGTTTTTACGCACGTCCTGATATTGCTGAGTTAGATGCGTTCCTGGGTCAACATATTTTGTTGATCCTGGAACAACATTCCAGTCTGAACTATTCCTACCCCTAAACCTAACCCTACCCATAAGTTATCCCAAAAATCAGAGGGAAATGGTAGATGAATGACACTGATGTAGAAGCACCAATTCATGATTTTAAGCCTAAACTTGACATAATCTGTAAACTTGTCCCTCAAATCTGATTGGTTGATTTGAATGTTGTTCCAGGATCAACAAAAATGTTGACCCAGAAACATGTTGAACTCAGCAAAATCAGGTTATGCGGTATTTATATGGTTCTCCAAGGAATTGAAAAAAACCACAATGGTATAAACATGATACCATGACTTTAACCTAAATTAAATGGCAATACAACATTTTGAAATATTCCATGACATGAATTGTTTACTATATATGCCAAGGTATTTCAAAGAATACCATGGTATACATTCAAAAGACACTGTATTACAATAGTAATACAACAAAAATCTGTAATGCTTTTATAAATACCATGGTATTTACATGATACTCCTAGGAAATGCTGCATGAAATGCATATACCATGATTTCTACATCACATACTGTAAAAAAAGAAAATGTTTTGTAAGAAAATACTATAGTATTTCAGTCTTTCTACTTAAAAGTTTCACATAGTTGCTTGCCATTTCTTTGAAATTATTTCCGAAATTTACCAGCAATTTTTGAGTAAAAACTGTTTTAAAGTAATCCTACGATTACTTTCCTATGATTACTTTCCTACGATTAATTATATGAAAGAATATCAATGTACATGTCCTCAAAACACAGTAATACCATGGTATTTACATGGTACTCCAATGCACTTCTCAGAATATTAAGATATTAACATTGTATGTTAAAAAAATACATGGTAATACCACAATAGCTTAGAAAAGACAGAGCAAAGACTCACAAATGCACATTAAATCTAGACACGAACAAATGGCAGTTGAGTTCGGTGTGAAATGTGTTGTTGAACAGGCACTTGGCTTAAGTCTGAATCTGTGCTGCTCATTAGACTAAACAATCGTGACCTGTCATTGTTGTGTCTGGTCATCGGTCTGTCTGGACGCAGCAGCACAGAGCGGCTTTTGACCAGCACAATCTGTCAGCCGTGGCCTCATGGGCATGACAAGCCATCACACACACAGCGTGCCAAAAACAATCAGTGTCCACAACAGCTGCAAAATGTTCTTTTCTCAGTTCCATGATGAATCATGCTGAAAATCCTGACTGGACCTGAATATATCAGCTCTGTCTCTAGATAGGGAGGAAAAAGGGGCGTGTGCCATAATCTGCACTATCAGATCAATAACGCAAATATTTGAATGATTTGAGTGACTGGACTATTCATATAAGATACTGGAGAGGATGACAAGCACATCACATCAACAAATCACAGATGATCATATGAGAAAACAACAATGCCTTTTTTCCTCCACTCATGGCGACAATGAAAAGTCTGAGTGATGATGCAAATTGGTCTCAGACACAATACTGAACAGCACATTAAATCAAACCTTGTGATGACTGTACCACATTATCAGACATTTGACATTTATCAATGATCATCAGTAGGTTGATTTTCAACTGAAATTAACATTATAAATATATCTAAAAACAAAAATAAACATTCATATATTTAAAACAGATGAACAATAATGATTATTTTAAATAATAAAACTAATATTTTATACTTTATAAAAACATAAAATTTACATTTTGTTATATATTACAAGCAAACATGCATTAATTCCACACACTATCCCAAAAAAAATAAATAAAATAAATTGAACTCACCAAACATCAGGCACTGGAAGGACACGACTGACATCTCTGCAGCTTTAAATGATCGCAGTAAAAAAAAAAATCGCGTCAGTATTACAGTTCGTTCATATGTTCATCATATGTGACTTACTGACCTCAATGTGCGCTACCGACACTGCGCGTGAAGAGACGCACTAACACAAATTAAGCATCGGAATTAAAAACAAAAGGTCAGTTGATAGTCTCGCGCTTCATCTGCCTGTCTAATATCTGGAAACGCGTGATATTCTGTGCAGAACAGCAGGCGTGAATGCGAAGGAAACTAGACGGCAGTTCTGTCTGCTGCTCTTCTTGCAGTCAATGAATTTGCAGGGATATAATGAGTATTTTGAAGGGTTTGATTCCTGGCGCAGTGGCTGCAGGCGACCCGCTGCAGCGACGCAAGGTCCTAAACACCGCCGAACTTATTTTAGCGACTGTACGAAACTAGAATTAAACGTCCAGCGATGGAATCCTGACGTCGACCAATCAGAACGCTCTAATTAAAATAATTCTACTTGTTTCAGTTTCACACAGTGCATATTCAGCATATGGAAAAAAAAAAATAAAAGGTAATGTATCTAACTTTTTCAGAATTGCACGATTTTAGCTTGCAATTCTGTTTTTATAATGTACAATTCTGCAAAATTCTGAGGAATTGCAACAAATCAAGTAAAAAATTGCAGGGTATAAACAAAGACTATAGAATAACACAAGACGTGTCACTCGTATTGTTTTGAATGGGAGAAAGTGTAACACGCAATATGGCGGAATAAGTCCCGCCTTTAAAGCCAAGAGCCAATCGCCGACTGGTAAAGTCATCGCGTCACTTCAGTGGCCGTTAGAAAAACCGGTTTCTATAGTCAGACGAAGAGACGCGCATTTAGGTCTGCGCATGCGCATTAGCTTGATCCAGCCTGAAAAAAATAGAGATTTTTGTCATGATTCGAGCGTTTAAAAACTAAATTTATGAGTCGGTTGTTGTTAGATTTCATTGGTGATTTCAAATATCAAATTTAATCGTAAGGTTGACAAACAGTTTTGGAGAATCTGATGTTTCCCCATTCAAAGAGATAGGAGCTGCATGATGCCCAGGATGCCCGAGAGGCGTTTCAAAGATGGCCGCCGAGTGAAATGACTTGTCTTAAAGGGACTTTGGTATAAACCATAGACTGTAAAAAAAGATGGACGTCGCGACGCCGCTTCCTTCCATTGTATTGAACTGAAGCCAAAACAGACGCTGAAGGGCGCTGACACGTTACGCAAAAACGTCAGTTTGGAACCTGGGCATGCGCAGAAGGAATCGTCAGTGGAGCCCAGAGGTGGAGTCGCGGTATCAAACTTCCGCCCAGACGGCTGCGTCATCATTGATGTATTTTAAATAGGCTATATAAATTATACGTAATTTAAAATTCTACCTATAAAATAATAGGCTATTCTGTTTCTAGAGCAATAATATTTTTGAAACAGCAAATTAGGTAGATAAACTCAATATAATATGCCACTAGAAACAACTCTAAAATGCCAGAAACGGTCCTGCCATTTTAAATAAAAGGTTTAAACTAACGTTACAGGAGATCGATTGCTGTAGACAGTGCTCTATAATTAATTAGTTTTATCCTGCTAATTATCATTTTATACCCATAAAAATAATTAGTAACTGCCAGATAACGATCACCTGCTTTTTTCCGTCATGGCTAACGTTAGCCGTGTTATCTTAATAACATTTATTAATTAGCTTATGAAGCCCACATTTTACGTTACAGAGAAAAGCTCAGATATCCGTCAGATCCTGTAGGTCAGTTAGTACAGTTTACTGCTGAACAGCTCATTTTGTCGGTGTGAAATAACACAGAAACTGAAAATAGTTATTTATTTATCTTCAATCTCCCCTCGAAGCTCCGACAGTCCTCAGACAAGCTGTCAATCAACTGTGAATCACGATTACACGCCCCATATATATAGCACCAAATTGCTAGCTAAAATCAAACTTATCACAAAAACGAACAATTGAATATAAATCAGCATAACAACTACCTTAAATTTTAAAAAGAAAATTTTATTTGAAGCATAATTTATTTTTATGTATTAACTTAAGTCTCATTCGTCTGCATTGAGTGGGCGGGGTTTATGATCTGTACTGCATCCAGCCTCCAGGGGGTGATCAAAGAGCCCACAACTTCACTTTTCAGGACGTACGAGGCAAACCCGGTATAAACTAGTAGTAGTGATCGACTGATATTGATTTTTTTTAGAACCGATACCGATAATTTGTGTTTATGTACCCGATAACCGATATGCAGAATTCTAAAATTTACATGAATTGCGAGAATAACCTCAGAATTGCAAGAAATTAAATCAAAATTTATAAACTTGCAACTGTGTATTTAGTTTCGCTCACAATTCTGACTCTCAGAATTGAGAGATAAAAACTTGCAATTGCGAGTCAGTCTGTATTGCAAGATATAAACTCACAATTGTGAAAAAAAGTCAGAAATGTGAGGTCACAATAACCTTTTTATTTCTTTCTTGGCAGAATTGTAGTTTAGTAAACTGTACTTCAGAAATGTATACTAGCGTGTTTTATTTGACTACATTTCCTGGCAGCAAACAGATTACACTAGAATAATTTATACAAACGGTGCATTACATACACAATTCAAGTTTATTATTCAAAACAAACAGTACAAAAGTTTTTTTTTTCTTCCATTTTTACAACATTCAAATAATTTGACAACAGGGAAAATTCAAGATGTCACATGCAGCCAATAAACCACATGAGCCAAGAAGATCATTACAACCGTAATGACTATGGTAACAAGTTCATGAATGGACTGTGTAACGGCTGGTCCAACAACCATGACATAATTATATACAAGTCCGGGAGATTCTACACAACTCCTTGTGACTAAATCCAGGAGGATTGCCTAGAACTGCTGAACGATGAGCTTTTTCTTGGCATCGTGGGAGAATTTGTTAGAGCGGAACAGGTCACTGTCGTAAAATGCAGACAGGCTGTGGATGTTAATCTGCCGGGCCTGAGGACAAAAAAAAAAAAAAAAGACTTACAACTAAAACTCACAAATGACTAATTCAGTGCTTAAGGGGACATTTTTATTCAAACGCATCTGTTAGTTACCTTGTCCACCAGGTCCTTCTCTGGAATCTCGATGTTGTCCTGTTGGGCTCCGTAACGATTGCGCTGATATGCCACTTGCTCAGAAATCAGCTGCTTCAAGATGAATAGCAACAGCTCGTTGTTGTCTCGCCTGAAGGCCAGATACCGTGCGAACGTCTGTGGAAATGTGATAAATGCAACTTCGGTTACCAATTTAAGGCCGAATCTTTGGAATCGCATGACTTGCAGATTCACTGCAAATGGAAATCTGGTCCCGGATCGGTACAATCAGCTCGCTCACCTTCCGCATGCTCCTCATCACGCTGAACTTCTGCGTGTCAATGAAGCTTTCCAGCATGACACGGATGGCCATGTTCACGTCGTCCTCCAGCACGTAGTCCCGCAGGTGCATGCGGGCGTGAGCCTCAGCCATGCGGATCATAGACTCTATGTGACGCACGGTGATCGGGATACTTCCCGTAGCCTGCAAAAAAACTAATTATTAAACTGAGAAGTACAAACTAGGGCTGGAACAATACATCGATTCTCGATTCAATGATTCTGGATCGATTCTGATATTTTCTCTCTCAAACCAATACTGAGCTTAGTATTAACACACTCGGCTAATTTTTAGTTTTCAAACTGCATACTCAAATGCTCATGAAGAAGAGTGCTGGAGAGCGTAAATATACTTGCACCTCTACTCAGAGTGCTTTTATGATTCAAGATTAATGTAAATAGCCCATGTAGCACCACCTGCTGTTAAAAAGATCACAATCGATTTGAGAGAGAATCGCGATATATCGGAAAATAACAGATTCGCTCCAGAATCTTTGTATCGAGAATAGACGCATTGTCCCAGCTGTAGCACAAACAGATGTGCGCAATTTTTTGCATTGAAGTGTGGATTTTGACAATGGAGGCATTTTAAAATGACAATTTTTCCTGATAAAAACAGTTGCCGGCGCCGCGTCCGCTTTTCCGGTCATGAGTATGAGGTAACACAGCTCTGTTTATCATATTAGATACATTTGAGAGTGTTGAAAATGATGTTATAACGTTACTCTGTGCGTTCGCTCGGCGGCTGCTGTGAGACACTGTTACACACTGCAGTAAGATAGATCAATTTTACAATATCATATTAAATGCTGGATGATTGTGTTGATAAATGGCATGCAATTCATTTTAAAATGTATTGTATGATGGAGAAAATGCTGTATTACTGTTACTAAAAATAAAGCTGCATCTGATTATGCTATGTTAGCTACTTGACAAAATAGTGTTTTTCTCTTGAGGCATGGTAAAGCATGGTACTCGCAAAAACAAAAGAGCAAAAAAAAATTAGATTTAAACAATAAGACTAAACACGTGTTGAGCTATATAACAATAATTAGTTTTCTGTCTATAAATATATCAAAACAGTTGTTCCCTTGTACATTAAAACATGTAAATATTAAAGCGTCTTTGGTGTTTCCATGGTTTCTACAAAAAATGAAACTGGAAACCGAGGGTAACGCGGATATGACACAATTGACAGGCGACTCCTCACATGTCCCGGAGACTTGGGTAAAATTGCAATTTTCTCACGATTTACAAATAGTTGGAAACATTTGGGATATTGTAAGTATTCAAGTGAACAAAATATATAACACTGGCCTAGTGGTTTTGGATATTTGGATATTTTACTGCAAAAATCTTACATATTGCACCTTTGCATTTTGTGATTATCAATATGCTATAAAATAATAATAATAATAAACAAAAAAAAAACAAACAAAAAAACTTCACTCTAAAATAAAATATATATATACTATTCACGTTTAAAAACAGTGCTGCGATTCAATCTTAAACATGGAGAGCATATATTTATATAACTATATCACACTATTGAAGCCATATTGAAATTTCATTTTGGTTTTATTTTGAATAATCGTGCAGCCCTAGTAAAACAACATCTTCAACCTCAAGAGCAACTCTCACCATAGACTCTTTTCGAAGGTCGCTGTAAATTCGGGCCACCTTGTCCTGGTCCATCTGATTGAGTTTCGGTCGCACTCGCTCTTTCGCGTACATTATGTACTTCCTGAGCAGCTCCTGAGGAATGGGCGGGGCATCGGAGGTGTTTGGCAGCAACACTTCCTCTAGACCAGCCACACCCCCTTCTTTGTTGCTTGGGTGATGTTTGATGTGGCTACCCACCACAAAGCGAGCCAGCATTTCATCCTACACACAAAGAGAATTATGGGTAATGCAATTGGCAAAGTTTGGGCGAGTGTTTGTCAGTGCTTTGGCGTCAACAAACTAACCTGCACAGGGTCGACGGTGTCTCTTACGACGCACAGAACGTCAAATCGAGAAATGATGGGCTCCGTCAGGTCCACGTTTTCTGAGAACGTGAGAGACGGGTCGTAGCGCCCACCTTTTAAAAGAAGGAAAGGTTTCATAAGAAAAATGAATGCTGCCAAAACACTGCTGCAGCGTTTATAGCCCAGCAGGAAGTCATTTAGAACCTGACTGCGCTATAGATTAACATACGACTCAAAGTGCCGATGGCCAAATTGAAGTTATGACCCTCATTTAGACTTTCATTAAACAGTTGCGTCATAAGTCCCAGAACGCACCGATAGGATTGGCGGCAGCGATGACAGTGCAGCGAGCCTGCAGCGATGTGACGATCCCAGCTTTAGAAATGGAGATGCTCTGCTGCTCCATGGCCTCATGGATGCTGGTCCGGTCCTGATCGTTCATCTAAAGAGCACACTCAAGTTCACTTGGGTATTCACCACAAAACATTGTTATTGGTGGAACAGTGCATCAAAAACCTCTTTAAACCTACAAACTTCGCAAAAATCGCACCTTATCAAACTCGTCAATGAGACAGACTCCTCGGTCCGCCAACACCAGAGCTCCCGCCTCTAGCGTCCACTCTCGACTCACGGGATGCCGTTGCACGTAAGCAGTCAGACCCACGGCGGATGCGCCCTGCCCTGTAGTGAAAACCGCCCGGCTCGCAACCTTTTCTACGTACTTTAGGAACTGGGACTTGGCTGTGCCTGGATCTCCACACAGGAGAACGTTAATATCGCCACGCACCTTGTGCTTCCCGCCTGTTGAGAGACAAATTAATTACTTGTTATTTTCATCTGCTAGAATATATATGTAAATGCAAGTTAACAGTTGTGAAAGGTGCATGAGATACCTGGATTCTTGGCTTCTCCACCAAACAGAGCAAGCGCCAGACCGCGTTTAATGTCCTCGTGCCCATAGATGGAAGGACCGATACTTGCGAAAATCTGTATGAGGAAAATTAAGCTTAGTCTGGAATAACTTTAAAAAATTAGAAATCTCAAACTGATGCGTGACCATCACGCACCCGTTCTCCGATGCGCTCGTCTTTGGACAGAGCCATGATGGCTTTGATGTCTTCATCGGTGAGTTCCGCCACGGCCACGCCCTCATCCTTACGGGCAATGTGATTGGCCAGGATTACGGTGGCGAAGACGGGGAAGCCGTTAGCCATGTTGAGAGAGCCGTCATAGTTGTTGTGGTAGATTCCTGTGAGCTCCTGCAAAAATAATGCATTTTGAAGGGTTTATTTTATTTAAATATATATTGATGTTTGTTTATTAAGTTTTTACACCATGTTAGCATCATGGCTATTTACATGGCAAAAAGAGTTCAGTATCATCCATAAAATTTACATTATATAAAACATTTCATTTAAATATATATTGAAGTATTATTTAGAATGTTAAAGTGAACGTTATAGTGAAATAAAATATGTAAATACACATTCAGAGACGTGTTTTACTCAATTATTACTATAGTGATATAAATAAAGTATAAAGCTAATTTAAATTCAAATCAGGTCCGAATTAAAATATTTGGGTGCATGTTTTATTTACATAGTCAATTGAATTTTGTTCAATATTGCGCAGTTTTAATATAATTTAGTGTTTTATTTATATTTTAAGACACAAATCAAGTCGTTAAATGTCTAAAAAGGTTAAATATAGTTCAATATTGTGCAGTTTTAATAAAAGTCCAAATTTAACAGCATCATGTTTCATTTTATGCCACAAATCTGTCTCTAGTGGCAGTGAAGAACTGTTGGAGTTCAGCTCTTTTATTAAAGAGGATTTGATAAATATTGCAGTCATCAGGGTCTGCTGACTCACAATCTCATCTCCAGGTTTGCAGGTGTCCACCAAGTCAGCCAGCAAGATGGCGTCTTTGGAGCGAGGCAGGCGGCCTGCCGCCACTTTCCCTGGACTCTCCTGAATGGTGATTCGCTGGTAGTTCTGATACACGGTCTGTTAAATGCAAGAACGTCAGTTAACATGAGAAGAAAAAATAAACAGCTGCTTCCTGCTGCTATGGCAACAACTGGCAAAATTGAGATTACTGCTGGTCTCATTGTCAACACACTTACAAAAAAAGAGGAGCATGAATCTTGGGCAAAGCATTTTATTTCATATATATATGTTTTAATATATTAGCTTATTATTGAATAACTATAAAAAAGTAAAACTATACTAAAAATAGTAAGTTTTTTTATTAACCAACCACTAAATTTGGACCAGGTGAAATAACTTAAATGTGGATGAACCTCATGAAAAAGGTTAAAAAAAAAACAAAACATGTTCTTGTGACACTAAATAACTAAAGAAACAAATGCTATGTCTAATTTTGTTAAATATGGCCTAGATAATTTTGTTTGATGACATCCACCCAATTACATCTCATCTTTATGGGAAATTTGGCACAGAATCCTCCTCCTTACACACCTGCTCCATGTTTATCTCGAAGGGACCGAGCGACTGACACTCCGGACAGGAGCCCGGCTTCACCTCCTGGTTCTGGGACTGGAAGAACGGACCCAAGATGAAGTTACACTTATTACAGTTGTATTTCACCATACCGAGCTGCGGCAGAACTCCAGTGCAGCTGGTCACGACCCCGCTGGTGCGGATCAACTGGTTCAGATGAAGCTGCCTGCAAAAAATACATATACATATTTATATAAGATATTTCTGAAAACAAGTGTACTACAACCTTAAATGAAGTGGAGTTAATCGTACCTGAGCGATCGAAGTTCTTCCACCAGTGGCAGGTTGCCGATACGGACGTGGATTTCATGTGCGATTCGGTCGTATTTGGGGTACATGGCCAGCACCACCTCTTTCGCAGCTTCGTCGAAGATCTTCAGCATCTCAGCGGGAGCCTCTGGCAAAAAATACGCCAGCACATGCTCCCTAGACGCCAACTCTTCGTAGTTCACCAGCAAACTCTCCTTATTTTCTGAAGAGATCGCAAAGTATCAAGTCAAACATCTGGATTACATAATAGGGTTTTTCCAGATGACCATCCACCACCCACCTTTGCACATGTCGCTGATGCGCTCTTTGAAGACGTTGTGTCCGTGCTCATCCACATGTGTGCGCAGGAAGTTCTTGAAGCGGTGGTAGATCTCAAGTCTCGGGGCGGCCATTGAGACCCACTCCCTGACCGTGTGGCCCTTCATATCCTCCAGGTTCTCAATGCTTTCGATCATCTCTTCATCCTCGCCCTCCATCGCCACGCCATCGGCTGCCCTTTCCGCAAGAGTCCGCTGCCTCTTGGTGGGCCGTTTGTCATCCTCGTCTTCACTGTCTGTACATCACAACAACATAAGCTGCAGTTAGACTATGGTTTAAGCACAATTTCAAATCGGACCGCTACGAGAAGCCGAAAACACCAGTGGATCATGAGCACTCACATGTAAATGAACACAGTGTCACGCTTCACTAATCATGAGAGAAATCACACTAAGCCATATCACGATTTTGGTTTTAGATCAATTAAAATGTGCAGCCCTACACAAACTTATCTTCAGTGGTTTGTGGCAAATTCAAGTTACTATTTTACAATGACTAAAACGCCCACCGTAGAGGAGTCCGCGTCCGATGCGGCCCAGACCAAGGTCCTGTTCTCGGTCCCGCCGTCTCATGGCCGCTTCTGCTTCCGCCCGAGCGCCGGGTGAAAGTTCACTGAGATCTTCATCCTCGTCCAGACCCTCCGCTTCATAACGGTCCAGTTCTGGGATGGCGCGGTAGTCTCTGTGAAAAAATTCAGCAAGTTAACCACGTCCCCATTCAAAGTGGCGAGTTTAACTTGTGTGGAAAATTGTAAATATATCTTTTAAAACATTTGTGAATCCATCCCATGTGATTGAGAGTACACAATTTTCGCTTCCGGGTTCATTTATGCAAAGTATCAATAATAAAAATGGAAGTTGCTGCAATCAGGGAAGCCACTGTAGCTTTTTTTTCCTAATTAATAAATGACTTGCGAAGGAATGCAAATGTGTGAGACGCTTCTGGGAGGGAAATAAACCAATTAATTCTGATGACACACCGGCATTTCAAATTGACTAAAATGGTGTGCGACAAGATTGGATAACCGAACTAACCAGTAACCAATTACAAAGTTACGCAAGTTTTTTGTTTGTGCCGTTTTCATCCAGCATTTTTTAGTGCAATATCCCAAAATTTGCATACAAATATTTATTTTTTTAATGCCATTTTAGCAGCAAGGCTAACTTCATGATTATTAACATTGCCTGTTAAATTAAAAACATGTGTAAATCTTGAATTACCTAAATGGTACCTAATAACAACTTAAAATGATTAAAAAACTTCTTTAACTAATTTTACTCTTATACTAGATTTACTACTATATTCACACATTCGGACATCCGTATTCAATAGTCTTGTGAATGTCCACTGAATGTCCAATGTAGTGTGATTAACAAGAAAATATGCCATTAAAACAATACTTGCCTATTTTGATCGACTGTGAAAAATGTTGTAAGTTGACAATCGTTGGTTGTCAATATCATGTCGCTGCTTAAAATTTGCTAACATTAATTTATTGCACATTTATTGGAAAGTCTGAATTCATCAGAAGTCCGAATGTGCGAATATAAAACCAACTTTACCCAAGTGATTTACTTCTATATAAAAATGTGTTAATGGAAGCATAGCTTTTGATAAAGTGGTCACTAAACATTTTACAATTTTATATATCGCTGCACCAGGATCACAATTTCTACTGATAGCCTATAAATTATATTTTATTATTATTTTGGGATGAAATGTTTCATGAGGTTCTTTCTATAAGAATCACCGTGTTTATCTGCAAATCATCAGAAGCACATTCTCTCACCTCTCCATCCCATCTCCGATCAGCTCCTCTCCATCTCCGTCCTCCTCATCAGGAATATTGTCTCCCAGAATCCCCTCGGACTCGTCCTCAAATGGAGGCAGGTCTCTGCCGGGGCTGGAGGTCAGGTCACCCCGCCGAGAGCCACGACTGGGGCTGGTGGCCATGTGAAATGACTCTGATGAATCCTGTTTGGAAGCAAAAAAAAAAAGTCAGTGTTATAAAACAAAAATCTTTCCACTAGTTTGATGTCAAAGGACAGACTGAAAGTGTACATGTGGAAAATGCGCATATGTGCAACTAGATCAGACTGCTGTAATGATACTGAATCTAACTCAAAGTCATTACTGCAGAAATAACAGACCTGTCAATCTGCCAACACATAAAAAAAACTGATGCTCTATCAAGAACAGTCACTCACTTGAAACCACAACTGTTAAACAAAGACACCAGTTTTACCCACGTGGGGCCTTTTTCAGACTGACTTAACTCTTAACAAGACAACAGGCTTAAAATATTCAATTAAATATATTTGACATATACAAATATAATTGACATGTCAATTCAGGAACTTTCCAGTTAAGTTAAAAACAAAAAAAAAGTGTTTTGGCTTTTTAATAAACTAAATGATTTGACAATTATGGTTATACACACAAAATTCGAATCAAAATCACTACTTTGTGTAAATGTAAATGCACATTTGTTATAGACTGCATATTAAATTTAGTTTATTGGAATATCTAATCATTAAATTGCATTATTGACATACTAAATCACATTGTGCCGTGCACGTTTTACACATAATCGTGAACACGCTTAAAAACGTCAAATACTTTAAGAACACATATGAACTATTTAAACTATATATTTACATATACATAGATTTTATACAGAAACACACTCACCGCCATCTTCTCACGTCTGTCTTCTTCAGCAGCTCGACTGTAGACTAGTTTTTCCCGGGAAGACTGAGTTTTCGCGCGAAACGGTCCACGTGACCACAAAGCGCGCGCGAAAGGCTATGAATATGAATTGAGAAAGCGAGTCAGAGCACTGTGATTGGTCCGGTGGCAACCGCGTCGCTCCAATCTGAACGGTCATTGGTTCGTTGCGTGAAAAGGGAAGGACATGTTAGGATTGTTGGGGGAAAAATAGACAAAGCATACTGACAGCGAACCTTGACATTTTGCATCAAAATAAGCATTTGGATCAACAGTGAAGGGACAGATAAGAGCCTCAGATGGAATTTAGTTCACAGTTTATAACTTTATAATAAAACTAACTAGATTTTTACATGTTCTAAAATGGTGTTTCTTTGTGGAAAGGCTTGTGATATTATATCATTTAAAATTAACACATTCTGAAGTATGAGGAAAGAATAAAAAGAACACAAAAAAATGTACACAAACCAATGATTCTTAGTATTGGCAATATTTAATCTTTCACAACCAACTGTACTCTTTAGTTACAATATTCACTAGTGTATTAATTGGCCCCTAAAGTGCACATTGTCTGCATACTTTTCAAGTACCTCTCAACATTATGTACAGAACTGGCACAGTCACAGCAAACGCAGCACATGTCAGGACTGTATTGTACAGACTTGTTTTGTTTATGTGCGCCTCCAGTCTTTTCTCTGTTTGACCAAGGCCTTGAACGACTACCTCTGTATCACAAACAAAGAGCTGAGTGTCTCGGGTTTGGATGACTGGCTTCTCCAAGGGACGAGACTGCAAGGTCGTTTTCACCGCATGTAGCTCCGTCCCGACCTTCCCCATATTCTCCTCCAGCTGCTCCAGCTGTGGTTTGAGGCTTTCAATGAGCCCTTGGGCTCTTTGGCTGTGTTGGAGAATCTCTCTAATCGCTTCTTCTGAGACATTAGATGCAGAAGTTGGGATGACGGCAGCCGCTGGTGGGACGAACACTGGTTTTACTGTTTTCACATCTTCTACGCCGCCTTTCACAGTAGCCCTGAGTGAGTTGATGAGGTTGCTGAGTTCGTCTTGTTGCGATTTGTGCATGCTGGCCTGGACCTTAATCGCTTCTTGAAGACTCACCGGTCCCTTCTGGGCCTCCAGCAACAAGTTCTTGAGTTCTTGCAAACGTACCCGGTTTATGTAAGTGGAGCCCATCACCCCAATGAGGGCGCCCAACACCGAACCAATGACGGACCAGTTTTTGGTACGTTCGGCCCTGGTCCTTTCTTTCTCGTGGCTTGCTCGCACTGCAGCCGAGAAGAGCGCAAACTTCTCTCGCTCGCCTTCTTCTGCATTCTCATAGGCCGTTCTGAAGCGTCGTTCTTCCTGTAAACAATAAAAATGTTAAAGAATTAGTCCACTTTTAAATGAACTTTTCCTGATAATTTACTCACCCCCATGTCATCCAAGATGTTCATGTCTTTCTTTCGTCAGTCGAAAAGAAATGAAGGTTTTTGATGAAAACATTCCAGGATTATTCTCCTTATAGTGGACTTCAATGGCCTCCAAACGGTTGAAGGTCAAAATTACAGTTTCAGTGCAGCTTCAAAGAGCTTTAAACGATACCAGACAAGGAATAAGGGTCAGAGCTAGCGAAACGATCTGTCATTTTCGAAAAAAATACAACTGTATATGCTTTATGAACACAAAATATCACCTTGAGCGTACTTCCGCTTTCCGTATTCTTCAAAACGCTTACGCTGCATGTTCTACACCTTTCCTATTGTACCTACAGAAACGAACACAGCGTCTGTTGCATTTTTTCTGTAAGTAGAATAGGGAAGGCGTAGGACATACAGCGTAAGCTTTTTGAAGAATACGGAAACAGGAAGTACGTTCAAGGCAATATTTTGTGTTTATAAAGCATATACAGTTGTATTTTTTTCGAAAATGACAGATGGTTTCTCTAGATAAGACCCTTATTCCTCGTCTGGTATTGTTTAAAGCTCTTTGAAGCTGCACTGAAACTTTTGACCTTCAACCGTGTGGAGGCCATTAAAGTCCACTATAAGGAGAAAAATCCTGGTATGTTTTCATCAAAAACCTTAAAAGAAAGACATGAACATCTTGGATTACATGGGGGTGAGTAAATTATCAGGAAAAGTTGATTTAAAAGTGGACTAATTCTTTAAAGGTAAGGTGCGATAATGCAATCTATCTATGTTCATTACCAGGTGTGCCTCACCTGCAGTAGCTTGTGTTCCAGTGTGGCTAACTCTAAATAATGTGCCTCTTCACGTGACACACGGTCCAAACGGTCCCTCACTTCCTTCAGCCGAACTTGTAGAGCCTCCAGGCTGGTGTGAGCTTCTCTGACGATTCCCCTGGCGATCATGAAGGCCTTTTCGGCCTAATAGCAATACATAATTCAGATTAAATTGACATATGAATGAATCCAAGAACGAATAGTGTGGGTCATTTGTCAAACGTTACCTCTGTGACATTGGACTGAGCATCTCGGACTTCATTAAGCCCGACAAACTCTTCATAGCGCTCCCACCAGTAGTTGACGGTCACTGTTGTGGTTTTCACCAAATTTCGGCCCCACTGTTTCCCCAGCTCTCCAGCAAATGTTAATGCAGATGCTGTGCGGTCTTTAACGGACATAATTTTATGCGGCTCCTCTTTTGGGCTTTGTTGCTGGGTGCAATAAGTTCTGTGGAGGTTCCACTGGACCGGGACAGACAGCTGGTGTCGGTAGAAACATGTGGAGACATAGCTGCTCGAAAATACAGTTTTCCCTCTAAACCTCATTGAAGAGCCTCATATGCGGAGCTGCCACACGTCAAATATATAACCTGCAAGCATAGTAACATAAATACATGGACTTCATGAGATAGTCCACAAGGTTGAATCAGTCTTCCTTTAAAATAATGATGTTTTCTAGCCTAAAAATGGAGTTTATTTGCATTTGCACAAAGCTACAAGTATGGATAAAACAAAAACACTGGAGCAAATACATAACAGACAGGCTAACAATGATAAAATATGAATGGTAGATTTGGCTTAGACTTTTTAAAAAGCTATTCTGAGGTCAGTA
This sequence comes from Chanodichthys erythropterus, assembly GCF_024489055.1. Lineage (NCBI taxonomy): Eukaryota > Metazoa > Chordata > Actinopteri > Cypriniformes > Xenocyprididae > Chanodichthys > Chanodichthys erythropterus. Next base: position 24,755,446 of record NC_090230.1, on the reverse strand, counting down.
ACAACAAATAGGCTAAAGTTTCTAGGTAGGTCATTCAAAAGTTCATTACACAACTAAAATATGTTCAGTGTGACTATGACGCTGTTATACACTGTTATTACATACATTGTATTTACTAACATTTAAACTGATTTTCGAGCTAATGAATGAATGAATAGGTAAATAATGTTTACAGATCTAACTGAATTCATTTCAGGATATGAACCAACAAACCGCAGCATACCAGCGATTCTCCGTTCAGTCACGTTTCTGCTTGGGTCAAAAATTTCTCATGTTTACAGACTGTATAGTACATAAAATATCTGTCTAATTTCCTGAAATGTCATCCTGCTGCATGAGCGAATTTCTTTCAGGCACTAGCTGGTGCTCTTTTGAACAGGTTAATTTGTTAATGATTCAGTTGAATCGATTCTCACCGTATTTGTAAGTCACTCGACTGCAATTTTGCATTTCATAAACAAACATGAGAATTTCGTTTTGAAACACAACTGTGAGGCTGGCATATTTGGATAATAAACAACACAACACTTAACACAATCTGAGAACACTACGAATCAAATGAGGTTTTGAACCAGTTCAGTTCAGTTACACGAACCGATTCGCCAAATTGAATCGGACTCTCCTCTCTCTCTCTCTCTCTCAGGCACACGAAGGGAGCACTACATCCGGGTAACTGCAGGGGTCCTGACAGCGCGGAAAAAAGCATTAGCTAAATAATCTGAGCAACATGTCTGGAAGAGAAGGTAAATTTAATTTAAATAAACACGTTAAACATGAGAGTTTGAGTGTGTAAAATGTCGTAGGTAATAAAATCTCCATTTTCCGATCTTTCCAGGTCTTCACAGATTATATACGTAGATTTTAAAATATTTTTTTACACACGAACGATACTATCTGCATTAGCTGTATTGAGACATTGCGTTTTAATGAATCGATATTAGGCCTTTTTTTATTGTAATCATACATTTTTTTTTAATCAATTTATATTTTTTATTAAAATGTATACATTTTTGTCCAAATTTGAGCTTATTTTTTTGTGTTATTATGGTATCAAATGTCTAAATTATCTATTCTTTATGCAGGAGGCAAAAAGAAACCCCTTAAGGCTCCCAAGAAGCAGTCAAAGGAGGTGGATGATGTAAGTTCAGTCATACAGTAAGGTTTCGGTTGATGTGTTAATACATAAACACTGAGATTATGGTGTGTGGACAGATAAGCTGGTTTTAGAGTAAAGTAATGACTACAGAACATTATCTACCAGTTCAATATTGAAAATTTAATAATAATGGTTTGTACATTTTCATGACCCGTTGAAGTGCACACACTCACTCCATGTTTTATTTACAAACTACAGGAGGACTTGGCTTTCAAACAGAAACAGAAAGAGGAGCAGAAAGCATTGGAACAATTGAAAGCCAAGGCTGCTGGGAAAGGACCTTTAAGTAAGAGACACATAAAGCCACTTGTCATTCTTATATGAATGCAATTTTGTATTAATCTAATGTAGAAAATCTTTCTATAAAGCTTTTGAGTTGTTCATTTAGTCAACAAATGTTTCTTCTTTGTTTAGCTGGAGGTGGAATCAAGAAGTCCGGGAAGAAATGAGCATGATTTAGTGTATATTTGCTTGCTGTTCAAACCACCAACTTATGATTTGGGTCCACAATGGCAATGTCAAATGATTTTTTTTAGTTACTTTATATTTCTCTTGTAAAGAAAAAGTTAAAGGAATAAAGTTTGTAATGACTGTAAATTTAAATTTCAGATTTTAATGTCTTTGATTGTGAAACATATTCATATGACATTCAAAGGACATGGCAGAACAATTGTACAATATCCAAACATTTCAAGTTATCTTCTCATGTAAACAACTCTTATCCATTTTTATATTCAGATGTCCAATCACACTTTTCGTCTCCAAATTTTCCATCTTCTTTGTTTAACCTAAACCAATATGTCTTGTTATTGTTTCTTTTCTTTTAGTTAATTTGCTGGTGTTCGTATATTATGTTTATGTTTAAGCTGCTTATGTTTATTCTTCAGTTCCACCTCTACTGTATAGTGATCACTCACGTTCAGTGTCTGTGAAGACATTAAATCTGTTTTAGTAACATACGAAACAGTCCTTAAAAAATAAAAAAACTTTATGCAAGTTAAATGCACAGTAATAACTCATGTCTTTATGATAAGTGTGATTAATGTAACAAGCCCAGTAATGAGTCCGGAATTACGTAATTATGAGCGTCCTTTAATATTTATATTTAATAGTCCTGATGAAACATTTACGGTCGTATCATTACAAAGCTTAGACTCTACTTTTCACAGAAAACCACTTTAAAATGCATTTTACATATAGTAGCAATTGAATGTTAACTGCAGCTAAAAAGTAGCTATGTATGACTGAATGAACATTGGCAAGCCATATATATTAAACAAAAGCTTTCATTCTCAAGATTATGCCAACGTAGTTTATTTTGTTGACAATACAACAGATCAAATGATTCTCAATCCAATTTGATACTTGGGTAAAGTTGGTTTTATATTCGCACATTCAGACATCCGTATTCAATAGTCTTGTTAATCACAATACATTGGACATTCAGTGGACATTCACAAGTAAATATGCCATTAAAACAATACTTGCCTATTTTGATCGACTGTGAAAAATGTTGTGAGTTGACAATCATTGGTTGTCAATATCATGTCGCTGCTTAAAATTTACAAACATTAATTTATTGCACATTTATTGGAAAGTCTGAATTTATCAGAAGTCCGAATGTGTGAATATAAAACCAACTTTACCCAAGTCAATTAGATTAGAAACATTGCATTTCAGCTTTGATTGCCCTATCTTTGAGCTAAAATTATCCAAAATGGTATACTTATATCTTAGGCTGCTATCTTTAAAAAAAGGAGTCCTTTCTGTTAGTTTCCCTGGGTAAATAATCCAAATTTGCCTCATGAATGATAGCGCGGTATGATCGGCAAAAATCGTAAAAACGTACTCGCGGATACCCGGGTGATGACGAAGCTCGAACCAATGGAAGCTGAGGATCTTACATACATGGTTGCCAGGTTTTCACAACAAAACCCGTACAATTGCTCCTCAAAACTACCCCTAAGGTATTTCAAGGGGTGTCCCACGGTAAAAAAATAATAATAATAATAATAAATAAAATCGCGTTCCGGGGGTAAAACCCCTGGTAAAGTTTGCATTCAATGGACTAAATATGTTATTTTGGGTCGATTCAACCCGCACGGACATGAAAAACAACCCGCGGCAACGGTGTAAATTCCGCGGACTTGGCAACATACATATACGTCGATCTTGCCTCTAGACGAATCAGAGAGAGTTCGCGCGCACAAACAAGGAGAGCGGAAGAAAATGGGGAAGAACGGTGATTTAAGTGACTTTGAACGTGGGATGGTTGTCGGTGCCAGAAGGGCTGGCCTGAGTGTTTCAGAAACTGCTGATCTACTGGGATTTTCACGCACAACCATCTCAAGGGTTTACAGAGAATGGTCCGAAAAAGAGAAAATCTCCAGTGAGCGGCAGTTCTGTGGGAGAAAATGCCTTGTTGATGCCAGAGGTCAGAGGAGAATGGCTAGACTGGTTCAATCTGACAGAAAAGCAACAGTGACTCAAATAACCACCCGTTACAACCAAGGTGTGCAGAAGAGCATCTCTGAACGCACAGCTCGACGAACCTTAAAGCAGATGGGTTACAGTAAACGGTTCGCACGGGCTCAACAAAATACAGTAAATGATGGGGAAAACCTTGCCTCGTCGGAGTCTCAGTTTCTGCAGCAACAGTCAGATGGTAGGGTCAGAATTTATCTGTTCTGCATTAAACATATTGTGGAGAGATAAGCTGCGTTTAGACTATTTTATATTCTAATTCTAATGTTTTTACATTTTAATGACTTGATGAATTGCACAGACCCATTCCTTGTTTTATTTAGAAACTACAGAAGAACATGGAGTTCAAACAGAAACAGAAAGAGGAGCAGAAAGCAATGGAGCAAGTGAAAGCCAAGGCTGCTCGGAAGGAACTTTAAGAGAGACATAAAACCACCTGTCATTCATTCTTATTTAACCTGTTAACTGTCACCCCCACTTTTTGTTTTAGACAAGAAAATGCACTATCCAAACTTAAATGGTTGTAATTCAAGAATTCTTTGGAGTATAGACATAAGGCTGGTCTTGTTTTAAAGATGAAATTTGGCAGATTATAGTAAATAACTTATGTAAGTGAAACAGAAAAAAAGTTATAGAAGTTTATGTTTATGAAAATATAAAATGTTAAAATATAATATTTTATATTTTATATAAAATATATATTTTACAAAACAAGTTTTACTCTAAATCTGCAAGGAAATCAAAGCCAAAATTCTGAACAAGTTGGGTTTCAAATTTCAGGTTAATATCTCAAAAAATGAGCTTTCAGTAAGATTTTGTTTGGGCGCAGTACCACATTTTTTCACTAGATGACAACCAAGCTCCATTACTGACCATATAAAGGCGCCTCCATTTCCATATATGGTTTGAGTGATCTGAACCATATATTTCCATTATTTTCATACAATTTATGAAGTATACATCCTATATAGAAGTAGTATGGGAAGTTTGGCAGAATTTGATATGAGTTTAGCCTCTAATAAACATAAAAATAACATGCATGTGGGTTATAGATCACCGCCACAATCATAAATGTATTTTTTTTTTCTATTAAAAACATTTTTAGACCTTTTTTTCTCAAAAAATTGAATGGATGTTATCTTTTGGCATGAAAACAAACATGTTTCAACCAATCTTTAATGATTTTTCATGTTCATCGCTATTTCAAAATAAAGGTCTGAACATGCCTTATGAGTATGAAAATATGCTTGTTGCAAATTGATAAATTACTGCTCCTCTGTAATTTATTTTGAAAATCAGTCTCCAAATATGTAAACTACAGATTCTAAGCTTTCAAATGATATATAGTTTGTCAAGATTAGTTTAGGTTTAGTATAGAATATTACTGTTTTAAATATGTAATGGCTGTGGGCCCACCGGTGGGCCCATGACAGTTAACAGGTTAAATGCTGTTTTTTCTATTCTTTTTTTGTCCTGAGGTTATTAATCCAATGTAAATCTTTCTATAAAGCTTTTGAGTTGCTCCTTTTGTCAACAAATGTTTCTCCTTTGTTTTCTTCCCCTAGCTTGAGGTGGAATCAAGAAGTCTGGGAAGAAATGAATGTGTATTGGTGCATATTGGCTTGCTGTTCAAACCAACAACTTTTAAAGTGTTTAGTTCACCCCAAAATGAAATTTATGTCATTAATTACTCACCCTCAAGTCGTTCCACACCAATAAGACTTTTGTTCATCTTCAGAACAAAAAAAGTAAGGTATTTTTGATGAAATCCGAGAGGTTTGTGACTCATCCGTTGACAGCAATCGCCACTTTCAAGGTTCGGAAAGGTACTAAAGACATTGTTAAATCAGTCTATGTGACTGCAGTAGTTTTAATTTTATGAAGCGACGAAAATACTTTCTCTTTGCAAAAACAAAACAAAAATAACTTTATTCAACAATATCTTCGCTTCCCTGTCATTTATCCTTACGCAGTTGCTGCAGTAAAGCACAGTGCAGCGCTTCCGTGTTTACGTATTGGCTAAAGCTGATCACATGATCACCGCAACACATATGTGTGATGCTGACGCAGGAGCCGGCCAATAATGAGTCGGCGTTCTGACGTAGAACCTGGAAGTGCTGGACGTAAACAATGTATGAGAATGACACAGAGAAGATATTGTTGAATAAAGTCATTATTTTTTGTGTACAAAAAGTATTCTCGTCGGTTCATAACATTAAGGTTGAACCACTGCAGTCATGTGACTGTTTTAATGATGTCTTTAGTACCCTTCAGGGCCCTCATTTATCAATGGCGCGTACGGACAGATTTGTGCGTAGTGAGTGCGTAAGAACAGTTTCACGCAAAGTGTGGGATTCACCAACTTGTACTTAAACGTAGAAATGTGTGTAAATATAAGCACACCTCTGAGCATGCTTACGCAGATAATCTAGTGGTAGAATAGTGACACTACACACAAAAATCATTTAAGAGTGTCACAGTATACATTAAGCAATCCACATGTCCTGTGTTTCCATTATTTATAAAACACTCAATTTATCAATTGTCTAGTTTTACACACAGTGCGTAATTGGTGTCACTGTAAAACAAAAAAACAAACAAAAAAATTATGGTTAAGTAAATAATACAGAAAAACAAAACAAAACAAATGCAAGTTATTTAGTAGTACTCAATTTAAGCTTGAAATTACAGTGTAAACATCAACATTATATAATTATTTCTGATACTGGTGTTCCCATCATGCACTGGGCCTTGAATAATTAATGAGGTCAATTTTTTGCTGTTTTCCAGCTGTTTTTACACTGTTTTATCATTGCTTTTGTGGTTAGGTTTAGTAACTTAACATTTTGTGACATTTGGAGCTCATTTTCTACTCAAAATGCCACAATCACACTCAAAAATGTTCCATCGAATGTTACCGTCATTGTGTACCAAGTATTGAGGTCTCTGTGTTCAACTGTAGCATTATTTTTAATGTGTAGATATGATGTTTATACAATATCTATTGCATTACCTGCTTAGATGTTTCTAAGTAAAAGTATCAACAGCATGGTTTCATTCAGTGTTATATTGTTTTGTGTAAAATGTATTGCAAGAGAGTTTTAAACTAAATAGAAATTACTTAACTTTTTACTAATAAAGTTAAAGTTACTTATAATTTTACTTATCTTAGCTAAGTAGAGTAACTTAAACCCATATTTGAAATTTACTTAAATAGTTTATGTGTGCAAAAACTTAAGTAAAAATTAAGTAAACTTTATCTTTATTTTATTTTATCTTGCATTATTGGAAGACTTTGCAAACAATGCGCTCCAGAAAGCACGTTTTCCAAGATCATGCTGATCTGCTTGGCAAGAGCTCTCTTTGCTATTATTGCGGTGATAAAAAAACACAATCACATGACTTTTAAAGGGAAGTTTTGTCACCATATATGGTTCATTGGAGGCGTTTCTGAATGCTAATGACCTTGAACGTGAACGAGCATGGCCCTTACGCACATGTGGGATTTATCAACAATGATTGCTTACTCATGTGCGTAAGAACTGCGTGCGCACGTTTGATAAATGCGGATTTTCTTGTACTTAGACACATTCTAAATTTCATTCGTTGGACAAAATATAGAACCTTTTCTACGCACTGTTGATAAATGAGGGCCCAGGACCTTGAAAGTGTTGATTATATTGCTGTCTATGGATGAGTCATACTATCAGATTTCATCAAAAATATCTTAATTTGTGTTCTGAAGATGAACGAAGGTCTTATGGGTGTAGAGCAACATGAGGGTGAGTAATTAATGACAGAATTTTCATTTTTGGGTGAACTAACCCTTTAAGGTCCACAATGGCAAAGTCAAATGATTTTTTTAGTCACTTTATATTTCTCTTGTAAATAAAACATTAAAGGAATAAAGTTTGTATCATTTTTTTAAGATGTTTAATGTATTTGATTATGAAACATATTCATATGACATTCAAAGCTCACGACAAAACAACTGTACAATATTCAAACATTTCAAGTTTAAATTCTCATGTAAACAGCTCAGTCTCTGTAGTGTTTGTTCAAGCTTATCCGTCTTTATATTCAGATCTCCAGTCACACTTTCATGTCCGCAAATGTTCCATCCTCTTTGTTTAACCTAAACAAAAAAATGTCTTGTGTTATTGTTTGTTTTATTCATGTAGTTTTGTTCATTTTTGCTACTGTTCATGTGTCTTATGTTTACGTTTAAGCTGCTTACGTTTACTCTTCAGTTCCACCTCTACTGGATAGTGGTCACTCACTTTCAGGGCCTGTGAAGACATTAAATCTGTTTTAGTAACATACTAAGCCAGTCCTCAAGAAGAAGAAGAAAAAAAAAAAAACACATTTTAATACAGTAATAACTCTTTTCTTTATACAGTAGTAAGTGTGATTAAATATGCTGTGGTGTAAGTTAAAATGAAAAATGATTCTTGTTTACATCCTTTACATCCAGGTCGTAGGCCTTCTGGAAGTTGAATGGATTTGCAGAATTTGGCAAAACAGCGTTCAGCATATCGTCTCCATATACCACAATCCTGTGCGTGAACATGTCCTATTAATGCCAATGATGTCATAGTTTGTATTTTATGTTTTTTTGTACAGTGTAATCATTTACCGGTCATAAGTGTTGTCGTTTTTTGTGCTGGCTGTGGTGTCCTTATCATCCGTGATCAGCCAATGGAAGTTTTTGTCACTGCGGATGCGGATTTTTTTCATGTTTTTATCAGACACATAACTACCATCTGCATTGAAGTCCCCCAAAATCATGACGTTCTGTATGGATAAGCACATGTTTGAAATATCTTTGTTATATAAACCACTTTTTATATATATTGCAAATTTTGTATTATGTTGTGTATCCATTTTATAAAAACAATAATGCACAGCTTCTAGTGTCTCATTGCTTAAAATATAGTATATTGAGTCTCTCAGCCAATGGTTGATTGTCATGTAAGTGTGCATTATGTTTTACATCAGTCTTCCATTTCTCCTTGACATCCTGAAACACGTCGTACAGTTCATCAAGTTCCTTCACTGAATCCTCAGGCTTTGTGTGGACGGGCATCAGCACCAAATCTTCCAATACTGCAAGGACACGAGCATAGTTAATATAATAATTTGTATCCATATGCACACCCTCTGTCAATGCCCATCCCAGAGATTAATGCAATTCAGCCAGTGACATTTCAGTTTCAGTTGTTTGGATTGTCAGCTACATAAATTGGGAATTAAGTGATTACACAAAACAAGGATTAGGATAAATGTGTTTCTTAGCCTAAATTTGTAGTCAGGGCTACTAAAAATGTATTGCATTCTGCACTATTGAGCCAATACTGAGATACTGAGATAATATTTTGTACTTTACCTGTTTTATGACATTTGAATCGCAGAACATAAGGTTCTCTGGCGAAAGCATCTTCATCTCCAGGCTGATCGTCTTTGTATTGGTAAGACCCAATCAAATCCACCAGGTCGTCCCTATTTAAATAGATAATGTAGTTCAGTGTGGTTATTAGTTTTTGTGTTAATAGTCATAAAATCTGTTTTCATTTTTTGTTTACCTTTTAATCAACCTTTGTTTGATCTTGAAATTTAAACAGCGTTTTTTGGGGGGTTGCTCTGTATTTAAGACAATGTAAATGCCGCCAAAGTCTCTGACCATATTTAATTTTTGACAGGGATGAAAATGAGGGATAGAAGTACAGTGTGTTCAATGGATTTTACCGTCCTTTAGGCTACCAATATGCCAATTGTTCATCTTACGCAAAAAAAAAACAAAAAACAAATTATATTCTGTTGATTCCAAATTACATGAAAATATTTGTAGTTAGTAACAATCTATTACAGTACACATTTTAGGTAATCTGACAATTTTTTGAATTACTTTTAGATTTGAACTAACTTGTTTATCACATTAAACCGAATAGGATAATCTTACCCCATGTTGATATAAAAATACACAAAGTAAGAAAAAATATTCCATTCTTTATCAACAACATGAAGTGCATTAAACATTACAGGGTTCATGATGGAACTGCAGGGAGTTTGTGCAGTTTAATGAAAATTAATTCATAAATATGTCAAATTAAAAATAAATAATTACATTTTTTTTTTTTCAAAAATGTGTTTGAAAGACAAAGACATAGCAATACATGGTTCAACGACTTACTGACCCAGATAGCAACACTGTGTCAGCCCAGATCCGGCCCACATCTGGCACATGCGGAATGATGATCTGGCCCACATGTGGCAGGAATGATGGCACTTGGGCGGACCGCTCCTGTTTGCCAGATCTGGACCACAAGCAGGCCACAAAAATGCCAAATGTCAGCCAAGAGCAAAGAACTGGACCTTATCTGATCCACAAAATCCTATGTATTATTTATAGAGTCATTTCAACATTAACAATCCTGTTATCAAGCAGAATCACTGAAGGAAAGAAGAAAAAAGAGATGAGCAGAAACACAAGAACTACAACTGACTTCAGTCACAGCCTTAGAGGAAATCAACTGAAGATAAAAGACATTAAATCACTGAAGATCTGATTAAACAACTCCACAAACAGCATTACCAGCTTCACTTATTACTAACCAGACTGACTTTATTTCTGTCACGTCTACAGAAGCTCTTATTGAGAATTAACAGAAGTTTAACTCTCATGTTTGTTTCATTTCAGGTTACCATGATGGTGATTGATGTTTCCATTAGTTGGCCTCTTAACTTTATACATATATAACCGTCTTCTCTGACTGCTGTGATGGTTTGTTTATCAAATACATTAGCAGCTTCAGAACTAGAAATGTGAATTAAATCAGGTGTTGGCTGTTAGCAGTTGATGATATTATTATGATAATTATGTTGATTAGATGAAAAAAACGGTTTTGCGCTATTAAGACACTAACATTACAAACACTGTTTCTGTGGCTTGAGCGGTATTGCAGAAATTTTTATTTTTATTATTATTTTAAAAAAGGCACTTTGAGATGATACACTAAGACATCATGAATCAGCACATGATTCTCAACTATGGTGACAATCAAAAGCATCGTGTAGCCGCAATGCATGCTGGGTACTATAGTATAAAACTCCCAGAATGCATCAGAGCATTATGCAGCTGATCTGATCTGAAATATTTTGTTTATTGTCACCATCGTTGAGACACATATGCTGATTACTGATATCTGTGTTTGTCAACATAGTTTTCCTTCTTGTGTTTCTATTTATTTTCATCTTCCAATTGATTTCTGCAATATATTTGAATATCTTTTTGCAGTAACATTTATATTCAGGCTTTATATAAGCAGGCTATTTCATGATGATTACAAAATCATCAAGATTTAATAATGATCACATGATCATACTTCAGTTTACGTTGCTACCACTAATGTGTATGACAGAAACACTACCACAACAGCCAGAGAAGACAAAAATATATGTTAAAAGTTAAGAGCCCAACTAATGGAAACATCAATCACCATCATGGTAACCTCAAATGTAACAAACATGAGAGTTAAACTTCTGTTAATTCTCAGTAAGAGCTTCTGTAGACGTGTGACAGAAATAAAGTCAGTCTGGTTAGTAATAAGTGAAGCTGGTAATGCTGTTTGTGGAGTTGTTTAATCAGATCTTCAGAGATTTAATGTCTTTTATCTTCAGTTGATTTCCTCTAAGGCTGTGACTGAAGTCAGTTGTAGTTCTTGTGTTTCTGCTCATCTCTTTTTTTCTGTTTCCCTCTTTCCTTCAGTGATTCTGCTTGATAACAGGATTGTTAATGCTGAGATGACTCTATAAATAATATATAAATATTTTGTGGATCAGATAAGGTCCAGTTCTTTGCTCTTGGCTGACATTTGGCATTTTTGTGGCCTGCTTGTGGTCCAGATCTGGCAAACAGGAGCGGTCCACCCAAGTGCCATCATTCCTGCCACATGTGGGCCAGATCATCATTCCGCATGTGCCAGATGTGGGCCGGATCTGGGCCGACACAGTGTTGCTATCTGGGGAGTGATCATTCAAATAATAATTAATGAATTTGTCAGGAAATGATTAGATATGCAATGTTGCAATGCAGACAAAACACTTCTTAAAAGTTTAATGATTTCTGTAAATCCAGTGATCAAATGCATTATGGCCTCTCAATTCTCCATCTAATTAGGTCTGGTCTGTGTGTGCAATTCCACAAACTAGAACACTTTCTGAGCATATAAGCGATAGGCTTGTTTAGAAAGCAAAATGTAAAAGACGATATAGAAGAATCAGGGAGAATCAATAAATTATGAATGATTTACTGCTATTGTGTGAACAATATAATCATGTAATCTAAAAAAGTAAGTGTAGTCTGATTATGAGTGTTTTAAAATGTAATATAATCTAATTACAAGCACTTTATTTTTGGAATCTGATTACGTAATCCAGATCACATGAAATCTGAAAACAACCTAACGAGAACCAGATGGAAGCATTGTTAGGGGAACGTTTGTGTTTTTTTAATGCAATTGCATTTTAATCCACATAAAAAATGAATAAGGCGTCCACCCTGACTAATGGTCTATTAATAATAATAATAATAATAATAATTGTGCCAGCAGCCATATCACCCTGTAGCCCAAGACTGGTTGCCCACTGAAGCTAAGCAGGGCTGAGCCTGGTTAGTACCTGGATGGGAGACCTCCTGGGAAAACTAGGTTGCTGCTGGAAGTGGTGTTAGTGAGGCCAGCAGGGGGTGCTCACCCTGTGGTCTGTGTGGGTCCTAACACCCCAGTATAGTGATGGGGACACTATACTGACAAAAAAGCACCGTCCTTCGGATGAGACGTTAAACCGAGGTCCTGACTCTCTGTGGTCATTAAAAATCCCAGGATGTCCTTCGAAAAGAGTAGGGGTGTAACCCCGACATCCTGGCCAAACTTGCCCATTGGCCTCTGTCCATCATGGCCTCCTAATCATCCCTATACACTGATTGGCTTCCTCACTCTGTCTCCTCTCTACCAATAAGCTGGTGTGTGGTGGGCGTAATGGCGCAATATGGCTGCCGTCGCATCATCCAGGTGGATGCTGCACATTGGTGGTGGTTGAGGAGATTCCCCCTTCAATATGTAAAGTGCTTTGAGTGCCCAGAAAAGCGCTATATAAATGTAAGGATTATTAATGGTCTATTACAACTTCAAAATGACGCCATTACCTGTAAAGGAACATGAACTGTTCTTTGTAATTTCTTCTTCCCAGGCGTGTGCTGATCTCCATGGTGTAATGATGTGTCTTGTTGAACCTGTTGAAGAGCGGCCAGTCATGGTTACTATGGTCATGTAATAATGTGTTTGTTTTTTTACATGAAAAATCACACCTGTTTGACTCACTTATTCAGCTCTTTGAGAAAATTATCCACTGCATCTCCGCTAGAGTCCACCACCTCTAGAATGACAATAATGTCATAGCGTGACACTATCTGGAGAAATACAAGCCATTATTATTTCACACATGCTGCTCCTTCCATGACGGATTATCAGACATTAACATAAATAACATGTTATATAGGCTCTCTCAAGAGGAAGTTGTCGAATGGGTTGTTTTGCATGTATTTTATGTGACTCTGGACTTTGTATAGGTGTGGACAGGCCTCACCATGATCAGGGTTATTATTGTTAACTAAAACCAAAACCGTCTGTCATTTAAACAAAATAAACATTCAAATGGTTTTAAATCAATAATACTCAAAAAAAAAATAATCACACTGCCTTGATCAGGGTTTTCAGCACGAACGCATCCGAGAGTTTTGATTTCCCAAATCTCTGGACATTGAAAGAAGCGACCTTCATGATGCCTGCAAGTAATGAAAGAAACCAAATTAGAGATTTGCAACATTAGTGGACAATCCATATATTCATAATGACATTTTCTTTAAAACCAATGCTCATTAATATAAATGTATGAAAAATCATGACTTTAGACTGTCTTTATCACGCAGTTGTCAACAAATGCTGTGAAAAATCCTGTTTGTTCTGTTCTTAGAAAGCTGTTGTGATTGCTTTACTCTTTTTAAATGAATGACAAGTGAAAGAACCTGTTTCAGGAGCCATTTACAAAGAGTTTGAGATCACCAGACAAGATAATGGGTCAATCAACAACTTAGAATGAGTTTAATGCTGTCTAAATAATTTTTAAAAAAAGGTCAGTTTGAGAAGAAAAAAGGAAAGGAAAAGAATGAATCACATTCACAAATGCAACTGGATGACTTCACCACAGTTTGCTGGACAAGAAAGAGCAGATCTGTGTGAAACTATTTCAGTGTTGGGGAGTTGGTGCATGGGGTCTTTTATGCCCTCAGGGGCTCTCTGAATGGGGCGCATTGCTGAGCAACACTTCAAAGAAGAAAAACCGCCTTTAAATTCAATCTGCACCCTTACAACCATCTGTCACAGACATTACACCACCCTAAACCAAATCTACGACAGTGGTGGCTTTATAGATTCCAGCCATAGATTTGAAAGAGAAGAAACATTTAAAGGAAGTGTTTTCACATTCTAACTTATTCAGCACTGTACAAGCTGAAACAAGTCTAGGGGCTTCATTATCATTGTGGGTCAAGAAATCAAGAAAAAAGCAAATATTTTTTAGAATATTTTAAATTTAAATGTCAAACATAAGTAGGAATATAAAAACAGTCATATTTTGAAACACAATAACTTTGCATGATTCTGAGATGCTGAGATTAGATTCCCCAGTTACTTTTTAAACAATTAAAACATTAAATAAGTTTAGGATTAAAGAGTCCAAGAACAAAACTTAACTTACCCAAGCTCTGGTCTGAAGATGCACTGAAGAAACTGACTGCAGTAATTCACAAAAACAGCAGCATTACTTATATAAGACACCTGTGACCTGATTGGCTAGATTCAGGAACCAGTAGAGTAATTTTGCCCTGCCCCAACCTGGACATCCCTCGACACAACAAAACAGTTCCTCCCCCTGGGCAAACACTCACTCGGAAGTAGAAAGCTAAAGAGTACAGGTGAGTTCAGACAATACATCCTCATTGCAGGCATAAAGGGTTTAAAATTCCACTTGAAGGTGGAGAAATAATTGACAGGTAGGTCAGAATGAGCGGTTTGACAGCAGAGTTAATCTACTAAGTAAGAAAATGTCAAACAGGATGCTTCAGTCAGTCAGGTGGATTAGGAAAGTTCCTAAAGGATCAAATGTGCTTGTTTTTGGAAATATACAGAAACTGTATTACAAATTCAGCAGTTGAAGGTCCATCGCTAAAAGGGGACATTGGTTAAAGTGGATGTTGGGTTAAATTATAATGTAAAGTTAATTATTTCTCTACAAGAGAAACTGAACAGGTTCTTTGTGTTCATAACTGTTGGGATGGATTTCATGCCCAGACAATCCAGGTGCCGTGTTGTTTTTTCCGCTTGAAATGCAGTCAGTGCCTACATACCGAAGTGAAATATGACTACAGTAAAGATCAGTGAGCCAAAAACAACATTTACGCTACAACAGACTTTCAAGATGATGTCTGTTTACTGTGAAAAAATGGGAAACGGCGGGAATTTTTTCTATTCAGGTTAGAAAGATGATAAAGATAGATAGAAAGATAGAAGGACAGACATAGATAGATAGATAGATAGATAGATAGATAGATAGATAGATAGATAGATAGATAGATAGATAGATTGATTGATATTGTAAATGTACTGCAAAATTCTCACATGAAACAATTTTATTTCTTAAAATAAAATAAAACAGCAGTTTGGCGCCAAAATGTTGCATTCTAGGAAATTGAGGTTAAATTCATCGTAAAGTGGGGAAATGTTATATGGGAAATCAAATGGTTCTGAGGACAAAGCTAGGGACATTTTACAACAAGTTTTAAAGATAAAATTCATCAAAGTGGTAGACCACAAACTTTAAGCAAGTGCTTCTGCTAGCTTGAGTTTGGACTGTACCATCTTGATGGATGGGGTTTCACAAAATGCAAATTCATGCAAAAAAACACTTGAATTGACTGTCAAAAACAAAAGGCTATGCGGTTACCTCTAGTCAAGCCTGCTATTAATGTTTATAGACAGGGATCTACCAAAGAAAAGTGCTGAAAATAGTCAGCAAGGCCTCTACAAAGTCTCCATTTTACGAGACATCTGTGCGACAGGAACCCTATCTGATTTAAAAGAGGAAGTGGGCATGGTCTGTTTTTAAATGAGCAGACATTCATTAATCACTAGCTGTCTAACGACGGAGACAGGACAACAAGACAAGACTTCATAGTAAACAAAGCAGTTTTGGTAAGAGCTGATTATCAGTTTGTTTATTTATATTAAAATAAAAGTATATATATATAAAACACTTTACTTGTATTTCATAGATATATCACAGATAAAAAAAAAAAAAAGTTGTGCTAGATCCTCGAATGTGTTAATACTGTGTTTTTAATTGTATACTGGTGCACTGGAGCTACTTTTAATTCTTAGATGAATTTATTCAATCAAAATGAAACCTTGTGTTGTTTGGAGTGCATTTTGTTTTCAAACTCTCAAAATGAAACTCACTGTGGTTTTCCTTTCTGTCTCTGTCGGATCTGCTATGGTCTAGCATAAACTGACATGTCAGCGCTTTATAAACTATAAGTCTTTCCTGTACGGACAATGTATCCTTGAATTGTCTTTTAAACTTCCTTTGACGATTTACGACAGGAAAACAGTATAGAAATGCCTCTGATTAGGAGTTTGCATGACAGACCAAACAGACCTGAAAACATGTAACCGGTTTCAAGAGTCTGTTGTCATGAAACTCATTCCACTTTAACACTTCCATGCATGAATTATGATAACCTCAGTCGGGAGTTTTTATTGAAACAAGCATGAAAAACAAGATTTGAAATGTAATTTTTTTCCACATATTTTTCAAAGAGATCTCCAGATGTTCACTTGAGTAGACAGCATGCGTTTATGGTTTAAACTGAAGAGATACTGCATTGAACATTATACAGTAATAATACAGCAAAAGTGTTTGTATTTAACAAACCAATCAATAAAATTATATGAAATCATGTAAAAACTATAAAATATATACAAAATATATAAATGCAAAATATTGCAATATAACTTCATATAATTTGAACTTTGTGTATCTTTGATGGAATCAAGTCCTCGGATCAATTTTTGATGTAAGGTAACAAGCATTATGTAATCAAATAACTTTTTTAAAGTGATGAGTAAAGTAACACATTACAAGTAACATGCATTACATAATCAGATTACTTTCTGATGTAACGAGTAAAGTAACGCATTACAACGTGCAGTACGTAATCAGATTACTTTTCTGATGTAACGAGTAAAGTAACGCATTACAAGTAACATGCATTACGTAATCAGATTACTTTTTAATTTAACAAGTAACGCATTACAAGTAACATGCATTACATAATCAGATTACTTTTCTGATGTAACGAGTAAAGTAACACATTACAAGTAACATGCATTACATAATCAGATTACTTTCTGATGTAACGAGTAAAGTAACGCATTACAACGTGCAGTACATAATCAGATTAATTTTCTTATGTAACGAGTAAAGTAACGCATTACGAGTAACATGCATTACGTAATCAGATTACTTTTTAATTTAACAAGTAACGCATTACAAGTAACATGCATTACGTAATCAGATTACTTTTTAATTTAAAAAGTAACACATTACAAGTAACATGCATTACGTAATCAGATTACTTTTCTGATGTAACGAGTAAAGTAGCGCATTACAAGTAATGTGCATTACGTAATCAGATTACTTTTTAATTTAACAAGTAACGCATTACAAGTAACATGCATTATGTAATCAGATTACATTTCGGATGTAACAAGTAAAGTAACGCATTTCAAGTAATGTGCATTACGTAATTAGATTACTTTTCGGATGTAACGAATAAAGTAACAGTTTACAAGTCACATACATTATGTAATCACATTACTTTTTTGATGTTTATGCCAATTACATTCTAATAACACAAATACATTTATTTACAGTAAAAAAATAACTGCAGATGAAGTATTTTCAAAAACAACAGTCACATTAATAGTATGAATTGTAGCTGAAATATAGCTATTGATGCATGATGTCCACTATAGTGGACAGATGATTATCAGAATTTTCTTCCAACCTAAAATCAATACTTGATTTTAAATGTAACCATAATATGATGCATTAGATATTGTTTGATGCTACAACATTTTTTTTTACCTGCAAGAGTCTCCTAGGATAGAAGGAATGGATGAATATTCCGGAGCAACATTGGCCATCATGGTTTGGAGGGGAAAAAAAACAACACTTGGTGGCAATGTATAGGATGATGCACTAGGATCCACTGTAGAGGTTGATGTGCAACTATGCCATCAAAACCCATGCATATGCAAGAAAATGCTTTTTGAATAGCTGTCCACTGTAGTAACTTCTATGCATGAAAGGGTTAAGTTTTTTTTCTGGTCTTCTGAAGGTCGACACCATGAAGATTGCATCTTTTAACATCAGACGCCTGGGTCCAAGCAAGCTGTCAGACAAAAACATTGTAAAATATCTCATTAAGGTAAGTTTATAGGTACTTTTCATGAAGATCACATAGTAAAAACTTTTTAGTAAAAGACTTTTCCTGTAGATCTTCTCTCGGTACAGTGTAATCATTATGCTGGAGGTGGTGGACAAATCGGGCAAAGCTATAGAAAAATTCCTGCAGGAGCTCAACAGCACTGGGTCTGTATGAACCTTCAGAGATTCGCTTTATCATCAGAATCTCAAAAGCCTGAATTCAGCCCACATTTAACTCACTGTTTCTCCCACAGCGCTAATAAGAAACGCCCCTTCACTATGGTGGGAAGCTCCAGGCTGGGACGGACGCTTTATAAGGAACAGTTTGTCTGTTTTTACAGGTATAGTGCTTGGTAAATTACTGCAAATTATGTTATCAGAATAAAAATTGTGGTGAAAAGCTGAATTGTAGCATTTGGTGTATCTCCCTTTTGAAATGAAATGTTTAATTATAAACAGTCATTCATATACCACTAAAAAAACATTTAATTCATATTTATTAGAGAAGATGAGGCTGAACTGGTCGACACGTACCAATATGAAGACAATCAAGAGGGCGACGAGGACGCTTTCTCTCGAGAGCCTTTCATTCTGCGCTTCAAGTGTAAACACACAGGTAATCAGCTTTGGTTAAAGGTGCCCTAGAATGCTTTTAAAAAAGATGTAATATAAGTATAAGGTGTCCCCTGAATGTGTCTGTGATTTTTCAGCTTAAAATACCCCATAGATTTTTTAAATTCATTTTAACTGCCTATTTTGGGCCATCATTAAATATGCGCCAATACTGTGCTTGTCCCCTTTAAATACTCGCGCTCCCCGCCCTCAAACTTGCAACTCTATAATAAATTGCATAAACAAAGTTCACACAGCTAATATAACCCTCATAAATGGATCTTTACAAAGTGTTTGTCATGCAGCATATCAGATCATGTAAGTATAGTATTTATTTGGATGTTTAAATTTTGATTCTGAATGAATTTGAGGCTGTGCTCCGTGGCTTAACACAAACATTAACATTACACACTGTTGGAGAGATTTATAAAGAATGAAGTTGTGTTTATGAATTATACAGACTGCAAGTGTTTAATAATGAAAATAGCGACGGCTCTTGTCTCCGTAAATACAGTAATAAACTATGGTAACTTTAACCACATTTAACAGTACATTAGCAACATGCTAACGAAACATTTAGAAAGACAGTTTACCAATATCACTAAAAATATCATGATATCATGGATCATGTCAGTTATTATCACTCCATCTGCCATTTTTCATTGTTGTTCTTGCTTGCTTACCTAGTCTGATGATTCAGCTGTGCACAGATCCAGACGTTAATACTGGCTTGTGTAATGCATTGAACATGAGCTGGCATATGCAAATATTGGGGCGTACATATTAATGATCCCGACTGTTACGTAACAGTTGGTGTTATGTTGAGATTTGCCTGTTCTTCTGAGGTCTTTTAAACAAATGAGATTTATATAAGAAGGAGGAAACAATGGAGTTTGAGACTCACTGTATGTCATTTCCATGAACAGAACTCTAATTATTTAAAAATCCCAAGGTAAATTCAATTTTCAATTCTAGGACACCTTTAAAGGGTTAGTTCACCCAAATAAGAAATTCCTGTTATCATTTACTCACCCTCATGTTCTTCCAAACCCATAAGACTTTTGTTCTTATTTGAAACATGAAGATATTTTAATGAAATCTGAGCCTGTGAGTCTCAATGATTTTACGACAAACAGTGCACATATCAGATATGGCAAACAGAAGCTCAAGCATTTTTGCTTGACGTGCGAGCGAGAACCTATGAGGTTCATTCTTGTGTTACACAGCATGTTTGAGCTTCTGCAAAAACCAATGAGGTTCATTTTCATGTTACGCAGCACATTTGAGCTTCTGCAAGATTCAATGAGGTTTGTTTTCATGCGTCAAGCAGGTTTGGTTGAGCTTCTTTTGATGTTTGCTGATCAATGTTTATATGTGAATAAAAGATTAAAACTGTTCATGTCTCTTTTGAAAATTTGGTCCAAACCATTTATTTTATGATCTCTTTATCAACATTTTGAAGCATTGAGGTGGTAGTTGTGTAGCTGTCAATGGAGAGACAGAAATTTCTTAGATTTAATTAAAAAATATATTCATTTTTGTTCCGAAGATGAACGAAAGTCTTAAGGGTTCGGAATGACATGACGAGGCGTAAATGAGGCTTTTCATTTTTTGAATCTTTGATACACTTTAATTTCTTGACCAACTAGTGCCTAGTTTAAAAAGTCTCCAGTGAGAGAAAGATTTAATCTAAGATTACATGCATTTTCACAGATAGTGAAATTTAAATTAATAATTCACCCAAGATAGAAATTCTGGCATAATTTATGTGGGAATGAATGGGAACTGCCGCTTTCAAACTTCAACAACAGATGTAAAACCACCATAAAAGTGGTACATACAACTCAATTGAGAACAGACCAAACTGAATTCATTATAATTGCATATTCCTACATGACTATAAATGTTTCAGGAATTGGATCTCCCATTGCTAATCAATTTTGTTTGCCTGTCTTTTCCAGAGCTGAAAGATCTGGTGCTGATTCCTGTTCACACAAAGCCAAAGGACTCACAGAAGGAACTGGATGAACTATATGATGTGTTCCTGCATGTCAAAGATAAATGGGAAACGGATGTGAGTTTAGCAATATGCAAACATAACAAATTCCAGAAAGAATGCATGTACTGATAAAATGTATAGTTGAATGTCCTGCAAGTTGTTTTTGGATCGTCTGCCAAATGCATTAATGTACATATTTCAAGGAAATGTATTGGATGTGGAGATAAAGCTATAAGCCTTATATAAATAAAAGACACAAGCAAACTCTAGTTTAACCAAACATTGTGTAACGCGGTGGTTACGGAGCAAACAGGGATAGCTCACTTTAATTTGGACAGACTTCACAGAGGTGCTTTATTCCCCACGGAACTTGTGTGACTGTCTGTCACAAATGTTGTACCGTCCACAGCATTACTTAAATAAATAAAATAACTTAAAAGCAGCATCAGAAAAAGACTGAAACTAACTCGCATACATGCAGTGCTCGGATCACACATCAACAGTTAAAGGGTTAGTTCACCAAAAAATGAAAATTCTGTCATTTATTACTCACCCTCATGCCGTTCCACACCCGTAAGACCTTCGTTAATCTTCGGAACACAAATTAAGATATTTTTGTTGAAATATGATGGCTCAGTGAGGCATGACACTTCCTCTCTCAAGATCCATAAAAAAAAAAAAACAAATCTAAATCAGTTCATGTGCGTACAGTGGCTCAATATTAATATTATAAAGTGACAAGAATATTTTTGGTGCGCCAAAAAACAAAACAAAATAACGACTTATTTAGTGGTGGCCGATTTCAAAACACTGCTTCAGGAAGCTTCGGAGCATAATGAATCAGCGTATCGAATCATGATTCAGATCGCCAAAACTGCTGAAATCAGGTGACTTTGGCGCTCCGAACAGCTGATTCAACACACTGATTCATTATGCTTCGAAGCTTCATGAAGCAGTGTTTTGAAATCAGCCATCACTAAATAAGTCGTTATTTTGATTTTTTGGCACACCAAAAATATTCTCGTCACTTTATAATCTTAATATTGAACCACTGTACTCACATTAACTGATTTAGATTTGTTTTTAGTACCTTTATGGATCTTGAGAGAGGAAATGTCATTGCTGGCTATGAATGCCTCACTGAGCCATCAGATTTCAACTTAAATATCTTAATTTGTGTTCCGAAGATTAACGAAGTGAGTATTAAATGACAGAATTTTCATTTTTGGGTGAACTAACCCTTTAAACGGGAGCGCGCAGTTCTTAAAGGGGCCACACTATATTTATACTCATTACAATTGATTAGAGTTTGAGAGAAAACTCACACAAACCATCCTACAGAACGTCATGATCCTTGGCGACTTCAATGCAGACGGCGCCTACGTCTCCAAGAAGAAGATGAAGGCCATCAGAATCCGCAGTGATCCTGATTTCCACTGGCTGATTGGGGATGATGTTGACACCACAGTCATACAGTCCAACGACCACACCTACGACAGGTTAGGCGGAGAAATATCAATAATTTAGTCACCTTTCATCTGTTATCATGTTTAAATTATTAAAAATAAAGAATTCATAACCTCCTTTCACCTTGTCTACACTAGTGGACGCTAGTGGAACAATGCAATGTGACAAATTTCTTATGTACCATTTCTAATGTACTCCACACACTTGCGCTACTTTCCACAAAAGTAAAACTCAACAATTAGAACTTGCACTTTGATGCAACTGTTGCAGCACGTCAACCGTCACTCCCAGTTTAGATATGGTGTTAAGGTGCGGTCACATTTGCATAATTTTAGTGAAAAGATCCGTTGTCTATCGTCAATAGTATAGAGATTATATAAAGCACAGCTCACACAGAAGTCGTTTTCAAACCAAGCAAGTTTCATGTGTATTTGCATGACAAACATGAACATGATCGAATTCTGTGTGGTGAAATCTATCGCCCTCACACCAAATTCCCAACGGTTTCCTATTGATACGGATTTCACCTGCAAAAACTCACTGAACAATGTGGCCGCACCTTTAGAGTAAAGTATCACTATTAATTAAAAGATGAGCAAATCATAGCTTAGATGTATCTAGAAGATTAAATGCATAAGGACAGGTCAATCTGCATGTCAAGCTTTGGAAAATATTGATGGCAAGTGTTTTTCTAGAATTGTGGTGTATAAAGACGACATGTTACAAGCTGTGGTACCAAAATCTGCCAAGCCTTTTAACTTCCAGGAAGCCTACAAACTTTCAGAGAAAATGGTAAGAATGAGGATATTCCTCACAATGCATTTCTAATTTTTTAATATACAGTACAGTCCAAAAGTTTGGAACCACTAAGATTTTTAATGTTTTTAAAAGAAGTTTCGTCTGCTCACCAAGGCTACATTTATTTAATTAAAAATACAGTAATATTGTGAAATATTATTACAATTTAAAATAACTGTTTTCTATTTGAATATATTTCACAAAGTAATTTATTCCTGTGATTAAAGCTGAATTTTCAGCATCGTTACTCCAGTCTTCAGTGTCACATGATCCTTCAGAAATCATTCTGATATGATGATCTGCTGCTCAAGAAACATTTAATGTGTACAACTGTACAAAATATTTGTGTACAATATTTTTTTTTCAGGATTATTTGATAAATAGAAAGTTCAAAAGAACAGTGTTTATCTGAAATCTAATCTTTTGTAACATTATAAATGTCTTTACTGCCACTTTTGATTGATTTAATGCATCCTTGCTGAATAAAAGTATTCATTTCTTTAATTTCTTTTCAAAAAAATTAAAATTAAAATTCTTACTGACCCCAAACTTTTGAATGGTAGTGTATAATGCTACAGAAGCTTTGTATTTCAGATAAATGCTGTTCTTTTGAACTTTCTATTCATCAAGGAATCCTGAAAAAAAAAGTACACAACTGTTTCCAACATTGAAAATAATCATAAATGTTTATTGAGCAGCAAATCATCATATTAGAATGATATCTGAAGGATCATGTGACACTGAAGACTGGAGTAATGCTGCTGAAAATTCAGCTTTGCATCACAGGAATAAATTACTTTGTCAAATATATTAAAATAGTACACAGTTATTTTAAATTGTAATAATATTTTACAATATTACTGTTTTTTACTGTATTTTAATTAAATAAATGTAGCCTTGGTGAGCAGACGAAACTTCTTTTAAAACATTAAAAATCTTAGTGGTTCCAAACTTTTGGACTGTACTGTAGGTATAAAGTAAGTAATATACTAATATGACTGATCTATGGCAGGCCCTGGAGATCAGTGATCATTATCCAGTGGAAGTGAGTCTGAAGAAGAAGTCGTCTGTGACAAAGACTAGCGGCAAAACCAAAAAAAAGAAATGAAAAGCATGATGGGATACCAGTGCACAGCATATGGGATCTGAAACCTCATTGTTCTGAAGGAGAAATGCTACCTCTTCATAATGAAAATCAGGGCTTACATTTTTTGCAGGATCATCTCAATTGCAACTCACACTTTTATAGTTTTAACCAATGCAGGTGCTCTTCTCCCTTTCTCTTCCTGGAATCTCCTCAGTACTCCCCAACATTTTCACCACAGTTACTTGATTAATTGGCTCTCTTGTTCTCTTTGTAAGGGTGGCCAAACAGTCTATATTTTTTACCTCATTATTTTTATCAAGAAAACATGTGCAACTCATTATCAGTGCAGATGCCAACTGCAAGCAACTTCAGTCAAAATCCCATTTTTCTCTCACAGTCATGTATGCCATGAGGCCTTCAAAACAGATCTGGCTTTTATAGTATGTTTTCTATTGGATAAATGAAATATTTCCTCAAGTTCTCTAGAATGAAATGCCAATAAGCTTGAAATGAACATGAAATCTCCAAATAAACTTTTCACTCTTTTTATTCAATGTCATTTTTTTTTTGCCGACAAAAGCATATAAGTTCATGCCTAAAGAGTAAATAAAAGTGTTAGTACATATGTGTGTATTAAAATGCTAGCATATGAAGGTCAACAAAATATTTTAACAAAGAGACAACTCTTGTTCAAGCAATGGGCAGGCAAACAAGCAATAGCAAATACCAGATAGTAATTATGCCTCCTGCAGCTCGAGCAAACTCTAATTGATTAATTGAAAACAATGAAATTTTACATATCTTTAGTCTTTAGCGAGGCTTGGGGCAACATTAGTTAGTAACATCAGCTTCAGCGTAATGTCTGCATTACCAAATTAAGATCAGTTGCTGCAGTCCACTTACCCTCACCAAGGAATCAAGCAAGCTTCCTGAGCAATCACAGATTAGATTAAATGTGCAAGAAATCTTAAAGAAGAACAATTTGGTAACAATGAATGTTTGTACCACCATTTACAGACCGTACTATAGGTGGTCAAAAAGTAGATGTGTGACATCCTCCAATTGTCCATCACCAGTGAGAGGAAAAGCTTCAAGTCTTTTATAAAACTGCCATGGCTTCTTCTTTCCATCCGGACATCCGGCCCCATATGCATGTCAACATGCTACAGTTGTATATATCGGACAGGAAACTGGAATTCAAAAAACTGCAGGGAACTGCATGACGCAGTGGAGGCCAGCCGCAGGCCAGGTGTTTGGACAGGTCTGAAGATCGGCTGAAGTGGTAGTATCAGGAAGATGCAAGGAGAAATGAAACATAAAAGAGAAAATGAACATTAATTTGGCATGCAAAAGCAGGGCCTCTCTTTGAATTAAAGGGATAGTTCACCCAAAAATGAAAATTACCCCATAATTTACTCACCCTCAAGCCATCCTAGGTGTATATGACTTTCTTCTTTCAGCCAAACACAATCAGAGTTATATTAAAAATATCCTGGCTCATCCAAGCTTTATAATGTGAGTGATTGGAGGATGAGTGCATCCAAAAATGTGCATCCATCTATGAAATCTATAAAAATATTAAGAATAATTATTAAAAATATTAAGTTTGTTGCCTTAAACTTTTAAGTTAACTTTTCTTTTTGGACGCGTCACACAGGAAGCTCATTATTTTACTTTATAATGTTTTAAATAAGGATATTTGTCTTACACAAATGCATCGATTTGCTTCAGAAGGCCTTTATTAACCTCCCGGAGCCATGTGGAGTACATTTATGATCGATGTATGCACTTTTTTTAAACTTCAAAAACTCAATTATTATGATTATTAATGGACTTTATAATGTCCAATCACTCCCATTTAAAAGCATTTACAGTCCATTTAATCTCCTGGACGAGCCAGGATATTTATTAATATATCTCAAATTGTGTTTGGCTGAAAGAAGAATGTCATTAGGATTGCTTGAGAGTGAGTAAATCATGGAATAATTTTCATTTTTGGGTGAACTATCCCTTTAATAAAGGTTAGTAAATATGTGTATAAACTCACCGATCTAGGAGGGGATCAAGTCCATCGATGAACATCTCTGTTTCTTCATCAATGCTGTTTACAAACTCTTCTGAATTGTCACTAACCTTCATTCCTTCTAAAAAACATATAGCCTATATTTCTAGTGTTTTAACGTAAGCATGTAAGCGCAAGTCAGCTCTATTTACAATAGCTAAGATTAATATAAAGAGAATTAAGTACAATTAGGACATTAAAGTGAAATAGTAGAGTGAAAAAGCTGTTACGAGAAATGGCATGATTTAAAAAAAAAGTGTTAAATGTTGCTTCCATTTCAAAACATTTCGAAAATTAGTATAGCAGTTTGTAAAGAATTTAATGATTCATTTATCAGTTAGAGATTTCATTACTGATTCTTATATTGCTTGAAAAATGATTTGACCTTAAATAACAAAAAGTAGTGTTATTTTTTGTTTAGTGCATTTTATAAAATATTTGCATGTTTTTAGCACAAAAAAAAGTTTTATGTTTAAAAAGTAACAGTTAGTCACTACACTGATTTAAGTCTCAGTACAGATAAATCTGTAACGTTTCCTAATTTGTTTGCTGCTGCGTGCAATGCAATAGAAAAATCAACTATGTATTATTCCTCTCATTTTTCTTTCTCTTCACACTTTTTTCACAGTATTATGCCACTTACATGCTGAACTTCAGAGTATTGTTTCTTCCTGTGTTTGATTTGGTACTCATCGATCAGTTTTAAAAAGTGAATTGACTTAATGTGGTGACCCTAGTCCACACTACACTCAAAATCCCAGAACTTTACTCTTCCTCACTCTCACTACAACTACTTTGTTCATGCCAGCTAGTGAAACAGTCGCGTTTGGGAACAAAGCACAAAGGCACATCACAAGTCGCACATTTGACTGGAGTTTTAAAGGTACACATTTTGCATTTTCGCCTTCCAATACTGCTGTCCCCTCTGATGTACTTGGGCAGGTGGGAGTCCGACGAAGGAATCGGGCGTATTTGTGCAGGAGCAGATGGAGGTCCTGTCCCTGCGAGCTCTGCAACAAGAGCCTCCCGGAAGGCCTTCTGGGTCAGAGGCTTCTGGTTCTTCATCTTGGCCATCTGCTGGTGCAAAATGAAGGCGTTTACTACAGCGATGTCCACAAAGTGGTAAAAAAAGGACCGATACCATCTTCTAGTTTTATGTAGAACTGTGTAAAATGAAATAAGTGCATCTGACAGATCCACTCCTCCCATGTGCCTGGAATGAAAAGAATAAGATTTGTCATTTAATAAAGGCACAAGCACAAATTTTACACCACTGTTTAAAGTTTACTAACTTGTTGTAGTCCAACACAGCAGCTGGAACCGGGAAATCCTGAATGGCCCAAACTCCATCGGCTCCTTTCACGTTCCTCTTTATGGTGTCACCATTAAAGGCTTTATGAAAGGTGGAGCACATCAGCACGTCCCTCTTGTCCTTCCACTCAACAAACAGCAGGTCATCTTCCCTAAACCAGCGAATATTGCCACGAGGAGCATGTTTCTTTGAGTGGCCGATGCGGTTTGCTCGAACAGTGCCACAAGCAAAGATCCTTTTAGCCAGCAAGTCTCTGAAAAGCTTGGGACTGGTGTAAAAGTTGTCAACAAACAGCTTGTAGCCAGTACCCAACAACCTTTCATCTGCCAGAATCATGACAGAATCATAGCTAATGCCTTTGCTCTCTTCTGAATTCACCTTTCCCTCATAAATGAAGAAGTCCCACGTGTATCCACAGAGGGAATCTGCCAGTACAAAGAGTTTGTACCCCCATTTTGTAGGTTTGTTTTTCATGTACTGTTTGAGTCCATGTCTAGCCTTTGATGCCACCATTCTTTCATCAATGGAGATGTTCTGAAAGGGATGGAAAGTGGCTCTGCAGGCATCCCTAATGTCCTGGTACAGCGGTTTGATCCTGCACAGGCGGTCATATTCAGGCGTTCCCTTCTTCTTGTCATTCTCTGCATCCACTTTGGGATCACTAAGATGGAGAGCTTTAGAGATGGTCATAAATTTTCTACTAGACATGATTTGAGCAGGATACGGCAGACTGTACATGTGAGACTTCCTCCAATAGTCAGTCAGTTTGAAGCATTTCAGCAAACCCATGTAAATCACCAGTGCCAGGAATGTCTTAAAATCTTTCACAGAAATGTCTTGCCATGGCTTCTTCATTCCTTCTTGGCGCATGGCCCCATATGCATTTGAGTTTGCTAGAATTGTCCGCATGACAGATTTAGAAAAGAACAACTCAAAATACTGTAGAGGACTGCATGATGCATTGGAGACCAACTGTGGACCGGGTGTTTGTCTAGGTCTGAAGAGTGGCTGAGTCGGCTCAGTATCGGGCTCATCTGCACTTTTCCACTTGTTTTCTGAGATGCTTAAGGAAAAAGGTAGAGATCGATTCACACCACTTCTTTTAACTTTCCCTTTACTACTTTGTACAGAAGCAGGTGAAGCAGATCTGCAAGACTTTGCTGGAGATGGTGAAACGGAAGACAGACCAGATTTCCTCTTCTTTCGTGGAGTGACCTCTGGATTCCAGTCATTATCAGAGGCATCATAATCTGAAAACCTTTTGAATGAGGCAAGAACAAAGAAAAAATTACAAACGCATCATTCATTATGCAAAAAGGAATGTGCACAATAAAAAAAGCCTCTTGCTGAAATAATCTTTTATTTTCTAAAACTTGAGTTACATTACATTTCTGAATGTATTTATTGTTCTACAATTTTTTATTATTTATACATTTCTATATTTATTTAACTTATAATGTGCCTTCACAGCTCGTGTCTCTTAAGATGAATTATTTCAAATATGTCAATACATTAAGAATCGCAAAGCTGTAATATATATATATTACAGCTTTGCGATATATATATATATATATATATATATATATATATAGTAGCCGAATGTAACTGTAGTATGTTTTTGTATGCATTACAGCTCACAGCACTGATAATCGACTTTGAAATTCAAATCACTTTATGGCCATATGTGCATTAAAAAGACCGCCTACCCTCCGCCCTTTAAAGCGATAGGGCGGGCACTGTATAAAATATACATAGTACATAGATAGTTTGGATTTTTTGACACACCCATTTCAGGTCTTGGAGTCTCTATTGATCATATGTGTATTGTTGAGGATCCTGCACCAGGGTTCAGAAGAACGCATTTCCAACAAGCGCGGTGTGTCTCGATCCACAAGAACGCGCTTTTGTTTGTTTTTATTGATTCCTTGATGCGGTAAAACCAACGCGTTTCACTACCGAACAAGAACATCCACGCAGCTTTAAACCTGTTTTTGCAAATCTAATTTAACTCTAACATGGTGACATTGATATCATTTCATAACAGGTCCGAAGGGCATATATAAAAACATAAAAAGACACCCAACGCGGAAATTATAAATAATTTCTGTTAATAAAGTCGCGGGTTTAACTGGATTGCAGTGCTGCTTGACAAAGAAAAAGGATAATAAACATAGCAACAACACGTTAATATTGCATAATACAATTTCAGTATTATATAAATATTATTATTATATCAATATTACTACCAATTAAACAAAAGTGGACAATGTTCTAAAACATGAGCTAAAGTGGCTTGAGACCTTGTCACAACTGAAGTGAACTGAAGAAAAAAAAAAAGCTTTCAAGAAGTCAAGCTAAGCCAATTTTATTTATTGCACTTCTAAAATTCATACGGTATAAATGCAAAGACAACTGTTAATATCTCAGTGCTCTATTAGTTCAATTGATAAGTAAATCTGTTTCCTTTGTTAGAGCGCAGGGGGAAATGTGTTGCACGCAAGACAAGGCGCAACATTAATATTTATTAATAGGCCTATATAGTTTAAAATAAATCAAATTAAAGGCTCAATTAACTTCTCATTCATTCATTAATACATTAGTGGTTTTGACCTGCAAAATAAGGGCTTATTTTTTGTAAAACATTAACGAGCTTGTGAAAATATGCATGAACTTACTCTTCCAGAACGGTTTCTAGAGAATCGAGGGACATATCCTCTACTGCAGAGTCCTCACATGAAGCGACGCTCTCTTTATCAGATGAAGAATCCCATTCCCCAGTCTCGTCATGTTCCTCCGAGCTGTCCATAACGCCATCAACCTTCTCTTTATCGCATGCATCCATCGCTAAATGCTGAGCTGAATACAGTCGCAGATTATGCAGCAGATCGCTCCAGCAAGTGCAGCAAAAACACCATGCGGAGATTTCTTGCAGAATGCAATTAACCCGTTAACCACCGAGATCGCTCTTCTATTCGCTATTGCTCTTGTCTGTCATTATTTTATTATGATGTCATTGGCCAGATACTTCCAGATAAAACAACAGGTATACCTTGCCTAAACGTCACTGATATTGATCGTCCTGATTGGATATTTTAAAATAAAGCGCTTGTTTTATATCCCGAAGGCATGTTTTTCCTTCATGAGAGGAATTTTTGAAATGAACACGTCTACAGAAGAATAGCAAAAACTGCCAATACCTAGTGAGGAAGTCTTCAATGTGAAAAAAACAAAAACAAAATAGTATTTAAAATAGATACGTTTGTTTGTACTTTGTATCTTATAATTGTGTGATTAAACATAACTTATTTGGGCAACAGCAATTACAAAACTTAAAACCAAGCTAATGCTGAAACACATTCACAAAGTCCAAAGATGTATGATCCCAGCAAATGTCTTAAGTAAACATTATATAAATATTAAAAATATTCTAAGTGCTGTCACAACTTTGAGCAATTCAGTCAAGAAAAAACATAATTTAAAAATTAAAGGCTTATTTTCATGACTGATAATTTCGGACTTACTCATTGTGTCGTATTATGCACAATATATAATGTAGGCTGAATGTCTTGAATGTTGTAATACTAATATTAAAGGGTTTGTTCACCCAAAAATGAAAATTATGTCATTAATTACTCACCCTCATGTTGTTCTAAACCCGTAAGACTTTCGTTCACCTTCATAATTTCTGTACCTCCATTGACAACTACCACTTTGATGCTTCTAAAAGTTCATGAAGAGATTGTAAAATTAAATCCATATGAATAGAATGGTTTAGTTCAAATTTCTCGGAACTTTTATGCACAAAAATTAATAAACACACACATCAGTTATGATAAACAGAAGCTCAAGCATGCTTGCTTGATGTGCAAGAACCAATGAGGATCATTCTTGTGTTACGCAGCACGTTTGAGCGTCTGCAAGAACCATTGAGGTTCATTCTTGTGTTACGCAGCATGTTTGAGCTTCCTCAAGAACCAATGAGGTTCATTCTCGTGTTACGCAGCACGTTTGAGCGTCCGCAAGAACCAATGAGGTTCATTCTCGTGTTACGCAGCATGTTTGAGCTTCCTCAAGAACCAATGAAGTTCATTCTCGTGTTACGCAGCACGTTTGAGCGTCCGCAAGAACCAATGAGGTTCATTCTCGTGTTACGCAGCACGTTTGAGCTTCTGTAAGAACCAATGAGGTTCATTCTCGTGTTACGCAGCATGTTTGAGCATCCGCAAGAACCAATGAGGTTCATTCTCGTGTTACGCAGCACATTTGAGCTTCTGCAAGAACCATTGAGGTTCATTCTTGTGTTACGCAGCACATTTGAGCGTCTGCAAGAACCAATGAGGTTCATTCTCGTGTTACGCAGCACGTTTGAGCGTCCGCAAGAACCAATGAGGTTCATTCTCGTGTTACGCAGCACATTTGAGCTTCTGCAAGAACAATGAGGTTCATTCTCGTGTTACGCAGCACATTTGAGCTTCTGCAAGAACCAATGAGGTTCATTCTCGTGTTACGCAACACATTTGAGCTTCTGCAAGAACCAATGAGGTTCATTCTTGTGTTACGCAGCACATTTGAGCGTCTGCAAGAACCAATGAGGTTCATTCTCGTGTTACGCAGCACATTTGAGCTTCTGCAAGAACAATGAGGTTCATTCTCGTGTTACGCAGCACGTTTGAGCTTCTGTAAGAACCAATGAGGTTCATTCTCGTGTTACGCAGCACATTTGAGCTTCCGCAAGAACCTATGAGGTTCATTCTCGTGTTATGCAGCACATTTGAGCTTCCGCAAGAACCAATGAGGTTCATTCTCGTGTTACGCAGCACGTTTGAGCTTCTGTAAGAACCAATGAGGTTCATTCTCGTGTTACGCAGCACATTTGAGCTTCCGCAAGAACCTATGAGGTTCATTCTCGTGTTATGCAGCACATTTGAGCTTCCGCAAGAACCAATGAGGTTCATTCTCGTGTTACGCAGCACATTTGAGCTTCTGCAAGAACCAATGAGGTTCATTCTCATGTTACGCAGCACGTTTGAGCTTCCGCAAGAACCAATGAGGTTCATTCTCATGTTACGCAGCACGTTTGAGCTTCCGCAAGAACCAATGAGGTTCATTCTCGTGTTATGCAGCACATTTGAGCTTCCGCAAGAACCAATGAGGTTAATTCTCGTGTTACGCAGCACATTTGAGCTTCTGCAAGAACCAATGAGGTTCATTCTCATGTTACGCAGCACGTTTGAGCTTCCGCAAGAACCAATGAGGTTCATTCTCATGTTACGCAGCACGTTTGAGCTTCCGCAAGAACCAATGAGGTTCATTCTCATGTTATGCAGCATGTTTGAGCTTCAGCAAGAATAAATGAGATTTGAGATTTAATCTGTTCATCAGATAAAACTATCATATCTTTTCAGAAAATTAGGACCACTCATTCATATGGATTAGTTTTATGAGCTCTTTAGGAACTTTTTGAAATGTCAAAGTGGTAGTTGTTCAACTAACCCTTTAAGGACTTTTTTCCCACCATCAGGTCAAATATCAAGTCTATGGTATGGCAGGTAATGGTAACAATGTCATTTCCATGAGAATGCTTTTGGTACAATTACAAACCGTTCCACACACTGATTTGTCAGCAAGGTGAGCTAATGGTCCTCAAGAAAGGAGAACCACAATGGTATGTTGGCTTTATTTACCCACAACTGGCCACATATGTTCTAATCCTGATTTTGCAGCACCACATTGAACAAATATACCATAACTGTGCTAATAAGCCTGGATTGGTATGAATGGCACAATTCTGCAGTGGTTAATCTTTGGACGGATGGTGCAAAAGCTCTAAAAATATAGTATCAGTGCAACAGAATAAAAGTGGGAAAAAAGAGACTTTTTTTTCTTACAATAATGTATATTCTTTTCTTGAATGCTATTTGTAAACTCATCTGAATTGTCCCTAACTGTCCCCTAAACTTGTAAAAACAGCTATTCCAGATCATTTTTCATGTTTTAATGATGTTTAATGTACTATAGAATAAACAGCACTGGATTGAGCTCTGTTGACAACAGACATTTAGTGCTATGTTAGCATAAATTAATGTAAGACAGAATAATTTTAAGATTAATGTTATGAGAATAAAGTTGAATAAATAGAATAAAGAGAAAAAAATTGAAGTTGTACAAAAAACTTTATTGATTCAAATAGAAAAACAGTCAATTTTTTCAGCACCTTTTTTTCCAGAACACAATATAGCTAAACACGTTAAAAGAAACACATTTGAATCCTGATTTCACAGTACGTCATGTTAAGAACCGTTACAGAACAGCAAAATACGTAAGACCTTTGTTCATCTTCAGAACACAAATTAAGATATATTTTTTTATTCCCCATAGACAGCAATTTAACCACCACTTTCAAGGTCCAGAAAGGTTCTGAAGACATTGTTAAAATAGTCCATGTGACTGCAGTGGTTCAACCTTAATTTTACAAAGCGTCGAGAATACTTTTGTGCGCAAAAACAAAGTAATTTATTCAAACAACTTTATTCAACAATATCTTCTCTTCTATGTCATTCTCCTACTCAGAGCTTTACTCTTCATCATTTTCGCTAGAGCTACCTGGGTCATGCCAAGTAATGAAACAGTTACGGTTCGAAACCAGGCACAAAGGCACATCACAAGTTACACAAACTAGTGGAGTTTTACGGTGACAAACTCTGCATCTCAGTCTTCCGATTGTGCTGTCTCCGCTGATGTACTTGGGCAGGTGGGGGTCTCTAGTTTTAACTCGTTTAGCTGTATTTTCAGGGCCTGTTCCTGCAAGCTCTCTAACAAGAGCCTCCCGGAAGGCCTTCTGCGTCAGAGGCTTCTGGTTCTTCATCTTGGCCATCTGCTGGTGCAAAATGAAGGCGTTTACTACAGCGATGTCCACAAAGTGGTAAAAAAAGGACCGATACCACTTTCTAGTTTTATGTAGAACTGTGTAATATCCAATAAGCGCATCAGACAGATCCACTCCTCCCATGTGCCTGGAATGAAAAGAAAAAGATTTGTCATTTATAAGGCACAAGCACAAGCTTTACACCACTGATTAAAGTTTACTAACTTGTTGTAGTCCAACACTGCAGCTGGAACCGGGAAATCCTGAAGGGCCCAAACTCCGTCGGCTCCTTTCACGTTCCTCTTTATGGTGTCACCATTAAAGGCTTTATGAAAGGTGGAGCACATCAGCACGTCCCTCTTGTCCTTCCACTCAACAAACAGCAGATCATCTTCCCTAAACCAGCGAATATTGCCACGAGGAGCATGTTTCTTTGAGTGGCCGATGCGGTTTGCCCGAACAGTGCCACAAGCAAAGATCCTTTTAGCCAGCAAGTCTCTGAAAAGTTTGGGACTGGTGTAAAAGTTGTCAACAAACAGCTTGTAGCCAGTACCCAACAACCTTTCATCTGCCAGAATCATGACAGAATCATAGCTAATGCCTTTGCTCACTTCTGAATTCACCTTTCCCTCATAAATGAAGAAGTCCCACGTGTATCCAGAGAGGGAATCTGCCAGTACAAAGAGTTTGTACCCCCATTTTGTAGGTTTGTTTTTCATGTACTGTTTGAGTCCATGTCTAGCCTTTGATGCCACCATTCTTTCATCAATGGAGATGTTCTGAAAGGGATGGAAAGTGGCTCTGCAGGCATCCCTAATGTCCTGGTACAGCGGTTTGATCCTGCACAGGCGGTCATATTCAGGCGTTCCCTTCTTCTTGTCATTCTCTGCATCCACTTTGGGATCACTAAGATGGAGAACTGAACACATGTGCAAAAATTTCTTACCAGTCATGATTTGTGCAGGAAATGGCAGGCTGTAGATATCTGACTTCCTCCAGTAGTCTGTCAGGCTGAAGCATTTCAGCAAACCCATGTAAATCACCAGTGCTATATATTTCTTTAAGTCTTTCACAGAAATGTCCTCGAATGGTTTATTCTTCCCTTCAGAACGCATGGCCCCATATGTGTTTGTATGTGATACAATTGTCTTTATCACTGATTTTGAAAAGAACAACTCAAAATACTGTAGAGCACTGCATGATGAATTGGAGACCAACTGTGGACCGGGCGTTTGTCTAGGTCTGAAGATTGGCTGAGCCGGCTCAATATCAGGCTCATCAATACTTTTCCACTTGTTTTCTAAGATGGAAAAAGGTAGGGATCTTCTCACACTGCTTTCCCCACCTTTCCCTTTACTACTTTGTGCAGAAGCAGGTGAAGCAGATCTGCAAGACTTTGCTGGAGATGGTGAAACAGAAGATAGATCAGATCTCTTCTTCTTTCGTGGAGTGACCTCTGGATACCAGTCATCATCAGAAACATCATTAGTGGGATCATAATCTGAAAACCTGTTGAATGAGGCAAGAAGAAAAGAAAAAAACATTACAACATCCCTTTAATGGATAAAACAACAAACTCTGTTTTATGACTGCTGTAAATTTGACCTGCCAAAAGATGACACTGTTTTGATACTTCGAGACAATCAGAAAAAAAGCTTCAAAGATTTAAAAAGAGGCTTTATTTCTCCATCCCTATCAATACGCTGAGGTCTTTTTGCAAATGTTTCAAACGTTTAGCTGTTTTAGAGTGTTTACTCATTTTGACTCTGGTTTTAAACATTAACTCTAATATCTTTTTGACTAGCCAATCAGATTGCGCTTCGCCCATCCCCCAACCATAAATACATCTGACCAACACACAAGCGCACACCTTTGTTTATCTTTCTTTTTCATTGTCTTAAGTGTACAAAACATAATCGGTTTAAAAATGACGTAATTTTAAAGAAGGCATGGCACCCTCTCATGGTACGGCACAGGGGAAATATGTTTCACGCAAGACAATACTTTAAAATAAATTAAACGATTTGATTTCAAACTCATTGTCTGATAAATTTATGGTGTTGACCTGCAAAAATAAGGTCATATTTTCATAAAACATTAACGATCTTGTGAAAATATGCATTAACTTACTCTTCCAGAACGGTTTCTAGAGAATCGAGGGACATATCCTCTACTGCAGAGTCCTCACATGAAGCGACGCTCTCTTTATCAGATGAAGAATCCCATTCCCCAGATTCGTCATGTTCCTCCGAGCTGTCCTTAACGCCATCAACCTTCTCTTTATCGCATGCATCCATCGCTAAATGCTGAGCTGAATACAGTCGCAGATTGTGCAGCAGATCGCTCCAGCAAACGGAGCAAAAAAAACATGCAGAGATTTCTTGCAGAATGCAATGAACCCGTTAACCACCGAGATCGCTCTTCTATTCGCTGAGGTATCCCGTACCTGGACGTCACTGGGATTGGTCGACCTGATTGGGTATTTTGAAAGAAGCGCTTATAATTTACATCCCGAAGGTTTTTTTTCCAATTCATATAGGCCCCATTTACACTGCCCGGTTCAAGTGACCCAATTCCGATTTTTCCTCCCATGTGGCACAGATCGGATATGAGTCACGACCAGGGCTGGACTGGGACAAAAAAATGGCCCTGGCATTTTTGCTCAGACCGGCCCACCACAATCGGTCGGACACCACCCACCAGAGTATTACAATTATTTGGTAGAGTTATTAAAAGTACACTTAGTAAGAGTAGGATTTCTAGATGGACAATGTGCTCCATGATATAAAAGCTAACCCTTAGAACGTGGATGTAGAATACTGATAATTCTATAAAGAATTTTTTTTATTTTTTTCAATGAAACAGACAGCAGAAAAACTATAATTTACAATTACAAATATACTTTGTTTTAAAGAGCACAAACCCCTGTTTAAGAATCAAACATTTACCTCTCATTGTTTAGATACTCCCCATTAAAAACAATGAAAAAGAAAACTATACTACCAAATTACTCACAAAAAACGTCCTAATAAAATGATAAGAATGCTATTCACTTGCCATAAACAACCAAGTGTTCACACCAGAGTAATAGGGTACAAGAGCTACAAAACATAACTTTTTATAGCCGAAAAGTGAGATCTAGTAGACCATCATCACGACTAACAGCTATAAATAGACACCTAATAGTCTCGTTGTGAAATAAACACATCATCAGTAATATTACATTATAATAATAACCTGAATTTTTATTTTATTTTTTTTGAAAAATCAAATTGCATCATTTCAGGTTTTTCTATGAGAAGGGCCGTTACTGCATAAGTGAACTCTGATAGCTACAAGGGCACTGCTAACTACAAAAAACAGTGCAAAACAACTTTTGCTGTGCTATTTGACTTTAGCTGACTGAGTGACCAGTGCAGTATAGGTGACAGTCTGATTTTATAATAACGACGACGATTATGTTGTCTTATAATATTCATTCAAGCATCATCGTCGTCGTCGTCGCATCATGAGTCCATCGCTGTTAATCATGTAACTACCCTGCTTACCGCTTCTATTATACTCTCCTGCTTACTCTGCCCCTCATTGGCTTCACTGCTCTTCTGCCTTACAGGTCTCCTCCATGTTCTTCTATGTTCACCTGTTTTTGCACGTCAGGTAGCCTACTGTAAGTTTGGAAACTGAAGCTATAGTAACCGCACTAAACATGCCTGTAATTTTTGCACGTTGAGGCATCAACCTCTACATTTTTTTTATTTTATTTTTTTGCCCGCAACCCCCTTGCACTTGCACTTTTGTTTCTCCATCCTCCTAATCCACGGATGTTCTGGCGAAACAGAGGGGACGGGGTGGAGTCTGTTAAGAGATGTGATTGGGCCAGCCCAGTGTCAGTATGGAAAATGAACCAATGGGCCGCTGTCCCTGCTTTATGGGCCGGTCGTTGGCCAATTTTTTGTTTATTAAAAAAAAATCATATCATATAGCGGCCCCGCCCTCAAGTGCGTCGGCCCACCGGGCATTTGCCCGGTATGCCAGATTACCAGTCCAGGCCTGTATCCCGTCCATCACTGGTTTGGAATAATAACCATAAATATAGTTGGCCACCAAAGAGTTAAATGTTCATAATCTGCCCTCAAGCCATTATTTAGCTCCAACCAAATTATTAGAATTTTGCCTAAAATGTGATACAGTATACATATTTAAAAATATGCACTTTCTGTATATAAAACACCATGTTAAAATGTGTGTAAACTTACTGGTCCAACACTTGATCCAGATCATCCAGGAACTCTTCTGAGGACTCCACGCTGGAATCATCACTCTCTTCAGATAATACTCCCAATTCAACAGTCTCGTCGTGTTTCTCTTTGATATCGGACGATTCCACTTTCACAACTGTATCGTCGTGTTCCTCCTTGACACCGTTTATACACTCGTCCTTAACGGTTACATCCATTTTCATTAACGTTAGCTCTCACAGCAAAACGCAATTCAGCAGCAGGCTGCAGAAAAATAAATCTCGTGCAGAAAAAGAAGGTTGCACTGACTGAGAGTTACCGCATTCTCACTGACTACTTTTCCTGTCTGTCTTAATATGCTGGTGTATCATTGGCCAAACGGCAGACAGCGGGAACGTAAAAAGAAAACCGTGTCCCTCCCCTAGATGCAACACAGGTTATTCTATAGTCATTATAATTAGCCAAATTTAATTTAAAAACAAGTCAGTGGGCAGTCCTCGCACTGCCGTCCAAAGAGATAGTGGCAGCTGGGAGCATCGATCTAATGGTATTAAGGTGGAATTCATTTAATTCTAAGCGGCAGGCGTAGTCATTTTGAAAAGATCGTGAGATGAACGCAACCACAAAGTACGATTGGGAAGCTCGGGATTTTTTTAAAAATACCTATGTTTACAAGTTTCGGGGTGTGTCAGTGAGAAACGTGGCTGAATACCACCATATATATTTGTACTTAGCAGTGATTTTGTCAGGCAGGCCTTTTTATTTATTTGTTATTTATTTAATTTATTATAATGGAATTGTATTAAAACAATGTATGCATGTAACGATAATGTTTGTGGCTTCATAAGTTAAAAACATTAAAAAGCAAAACACATCTGATGCACATTCTTTGTTCTTCATTTTCTGGAAGTCGAGTTTAAAACATTGCTGTATTTCGGTGTAGTTAACATTAAAATATGGTACACGAAAAAGTCTTACATGACACAATGTCAGTTATGCTTTCTTCCTAAATTGAATACAGCGGTCTGGCAGAAGCTAGATATTTTACTTTATAACTTTTTAACATGAATATTTTCATAAACAAAGCATCGCTTCGCTTTATTAGGGCTTTATAACTCCCTGGAGTCCTGTGGAGTACGTTTTGCTATGGATGATTGCACTTTCTTGAGCTTTGTTGGACCCGTTCACTACCATTATAAAGCTTGCGTCAGAATATTTATTAATATAACTCTGATCTGAAAGGAGAAAGTCATATACAATACACCTAGGATTGCTTGAGGGTGAGTAAATTTTAGAGTGAACTAATCCTTTAAATATCCATGCCAAAACAACGTGGAGAGCAAAACATCCATCAATACATTAAAATATGCCAAGCAAAAAAGCTTACCAGTACGACTTACCAGTAGGTGAAGTGCTCAACATGTCAAATATGACTGACGGATAGCAAGGTTTTGTTTGCAAAGAAAAACGTTGTTGTTTTACATAATATGATCAGTACAAAAAGGCAACAGTTATTAATTGCAGTATTACCAAATGTCTTTCTATAAAAATAAAATGTGTATTTTCGGTGGAAATTCTTAGCAAAATAAAACAAAATGCAATAGCATCTGATAACAGAAGCACATGTATGCAGCTAAACGTTATGACCATTTACAACATTTAAAGCTCTATATAACTACATTGTTTTTGACATTGAGATTTAAATATCTATGTGTCAAAACAATTATGAGAGCAAAACATCTATCGCAGTTTTTACAATTTACATGGACAACAAAGCAGGCAGCAAAAAAGTGTCTTACCAGTAGGTGGGGCTCTCAACATGTCTTAGTTTAACAAGACGACTGCTGTAGGGGCGAATAGCATAGTTTTACTTGCATAGACATACATTGCTTTTTCTATTTGAAATGCACAACAAAGGTTGATTTTACTTTGAGCTCTATCTTAACATGTTTAAGCAATGTTGTTTTCTTAATATTTGCCATCTTCCTGAAAGGAAGGAATGCACACAAGTTCATGATAACTGGATAATGAGACCCTAAAATATAAAATAATTTTAATAGAACGCATACATGCAATACATGATATTATGACTGCTTTTTTTGGAAAATGCGTTTACTGCAGGACATGCAGTTAGTTTGGGAAAGTTGTTGACATGGGCCACATTAAACATTTAGATGCTACATGAGC
Source organism: Chanodichthys erythropterus (assembly GCF_024489055.1). Lineage (NCBI taxonomy): Eukaryota > Metazoa > Chordata > Actinopteri > Cypriniformes > Xenocyprididae > Chanodichthys > Chanodichthys erythropterus. Next base: position 24,714,578 of record NC_090230.1, on the reverse strand, counting down.
ATGGTGAAACAGTAAGAAAGAGAGACTGAGAGAGCAGGCATGTTCACTGCTGATCCGGGAGCTCAGATAAAGCCAACAGTGTGTGCGTGTGTCCAATCTGAAACAGGTTTTCCCACAATAGGAACTCTCCACCCCATCCTGGTTGGACTTTAAAAGCCCAGCCTCTCCACAGAGAGACACCCGTTGCTCTCAGGTCTGCTCACCTGTTCTCATCTGAAACATCTGCTATTGCATTTCAGTTTCTCTCGTTACTATCCAACTATGAGTCTGAGAAACAAACGCATCAGTTCCAGCAGCTCCATGAGGAGCAGCGGGAAGATGGGAGGTTTTGGCTACAGCAGTCTCAGTGGGGTCTCCCTGGGCGCATCTGCTCCAAGCTTCAGCACCAGCTCGGCCTATTTGGGGCCTCCTATCACCAGCGTCTCCGTCAACAAGAGCCTGCTGGCACCCCTCAACCTGGAGATCGACCCCAACATCCAGATGGTGCGCACTAAGGAGAAAGAGCAGATCAAGTCGCTGAACAACCGCTTCGCCACCTTCATTGATAAGGTAATGTTCTTGTTCCAACAGAACGGTATAGTTTCAGTCAAAAGGTAGAGGTTAAAATGAGTGTTGATGGTGATAATATAGTCTTTATATGATAACCATCTCTTGCAGCATAAACCTCCAAGCGAAAGGTGATTTGGTAGACTCGCATGAAAATGATAGTTCTGTAGCGTGACCCATTTCTCTGAAGCCTGAAACCTGATAAAAAGCAGGTCATATTTGACCAAGCCACTGAAGACAGCACTATCCCAGAGAGTATGAAGGAAGCTTTTGTGTGCCGGAGGACAATGCAACCAAATCCCAGGAGCCTGCCGGACTGAAATCGACACTTCAATAGCACTGCAGTACAACCAAGTCACTGTTGTGGGTCGGGGCAGGGCTGGGTCCTCCAACACGGGTCCCAGGTCGGCTTTTAAAGTGCTCGAAATTAAGGATTTACGCAGAACCCATCTAGGTCAGCCACTACTCTCCGGAGTGTTACAGTTCAGCTAATGGGGAGTCATATTGCTCTGTTAATGAGTCCATCCTGGCAGGGTGGGCATCAGTTAAAGCTGACAAGCTTTCAGGATGTTCAGTGAACTGAAGAACTTTCAAAGAAGAGCTCTTAAAATGCTGAAATTCCACAGAAGTGGACCCTTTCTTCCCTGTTCTCGCAGAAACATGACAAGAAAAACTTGTAGGTAACACATTTCCAGTCCTACACTTTAATTGACCTACCTCATGTTCCTCAAGATTTACATTTAGGGTGAACCACATCTACATCAGCATCTCAATGTGTTGTATACAAATATATGGTCACATTTACTTCACAAGCACAGTGATATTATAAATGCCGGTACGTGCTGCATAATATTGCATAAGGTTACTTTGAATACTTTGAATACAGAGATTCCGCATCCATACTGGACCCAGTAATTCAACATCAAATGTAAATATTTTTTTAGACTTCAAGTTTTTATTGTACCTCTACAGGTGCGCTTCTTGGAGCAGCAGAACAAGATGCTGGAGACCAAGTGGGAGCTGCTGCATAACCAGACCCCAGGCCGGTCCAACGTCGAGCCCATGTTTGAGGCTTACATGGCCAACCTGCGCAGACAGATGGACGTGGTCAACAATGACAGAACCAAGCTAGACGGAGAGCTGAGGAACATGCAGGGTCTGGTGGAGGACTTCAAACACAAGTAAAGTGTTTAGATCTATGTTAACTGACCTTTGATGAGAGCTTCTCTTGAATTTCTTTGAGAAACTGAATATGGAGCCCAATCTGATCTGACACAGCTCATTATCCATCATCAAAAACAACACTGTATTTACAATAAACTTGCTGAAAATATCTTTAACACTTTCTTAAACTCAATCTTTGTCTTCACTCTTAGACATTAGAAACTTAAATATCGACTTTGCATTTTCTTTTGACTCAGATATGAAGATGAGATCAACAAAAGGAACAACCTGGAGAATGACTTTGTGATTCTGAAAAAGGTTTGTTTCCCATATAACTTTTGATGTCAGAAGTCAAAAATTTTTTTTTTTTTTTTGAAACACAAACCAAGAAGTATGACTTCATTGTGATGTAGGGTTAGGGCAGGTTACCAGGTAAAAAGCTGTACTTTTAGAACCAGGGAAAGTTAAACTTACACAACACGTTCAATAAAAGCAGCCCAGGAGAGGGAACAATGCGATGTTTGGGAGGGGTAAACAGCTCTCAGCTGCTAGAGTGAAGACTGGAGAGATCAAATCACCACTGACAAAAGCCTGGGTGGGGATGCGGCATTATTTATACACTAGAGGAGATCTGTTTTCACTGGCCTACAGAGAGTAGCAAGAAGTCAAAGTTGCATACTAAATATCTACAAGATGTAGCTCTATTGAATATCGATGTGAGCATTCAATGCCTAAGGAAGACATACAAAGTTATTCAAAGTTGCACCTGAGAAGACTGTACTGTGTCCCCCAGGATGTAGACTCTGCGTATCTGGTGAAAGCTGATTTGGAAGATAAAGTTGGAGCCCTGACTGATGAGATCAACTTCCTGAGGACCATCTATGATGAGGTGACACACACACACACATAAATATACATACCAAACTATTCGCACTTATACACAGAACACGTTTTTCCATTCCACTGTGCTACTTTTCCATTATTTTTCAATGTAACATGTGCTACGCAGATGGCTTTAATTCCAGGATTCCTGTTCTTTCCAATAACAAAGCACTTGAATGCGACGAGCTCATAATCACAACTTCAGAAGTGGGAAGTAGGAAATTTCCGATAGCTTGTGAAGGCAGCATTAGTTACATTTTATTATTGCGTTCAGACAAAATAAAACAAAATGTTTTCAAAGATTATAAACACTAATGAAGGAAAAATAGAAGTATAAAACAAACAAAAAAATTATAATGGCATTAATTATAAACAACATTTATTATAAAAACACCAAGCTAATTTGTGAAACAAGTGTGGGTAATGCGCTGTACAAATAACATCATTCAGTACTAATCCAAATGTGTGCGCCATGTTTACCATGCTTGACGTATATAAGTCTCTTTAGAATAGAAGTAGCAGCCTGTTTCAGATGATAAAAAACTTGATGGAAAATGCAATACATACTAAGCAAAATAAAAGTATTTTAATGTTTTATCTTTATATCTTCAACTACATATTGTGATATAAGGAAGTGCTGGTCAAAGCAAATTAAATACCTTGGCCAATTTGGCCTACAAGAAATATACAGTTTACATACACACCTTCCAAAGTAGTTTCCACAGAGCTAAAACTCCCTCAAACATACAAAAACTTGCCTTGTCTCTCTGGATCAGGAACTGCGTGAGCTGCAGGCCAGCATTAAAGACACGTCCGTCATCGTGCAGATGGACAACTCGCGAAACCTCAACATGGATCATATTGTGGCCGAAGTCAAGGCTCAATACGAGGAGATCGCAGCCAAGAGCCGTGAAGAGGCTGAATCCTGGTACAAATCCAAGGTAGACACAAAATGCCAATTTATTCCCTTGATAAATGCATTAGCCTCCAAGAGATTTGTCTCGTAAAGTCGACAAGAAGTATTTTCAACTTTTTTCGTTAAAAAAAAAGTAAACTCAATGACATAAAATGTAGAACGGGATTGGTTTTATACAGTACATTTGGAATGTACTGGTTTGGGAAAGTCATTTCAGAGGCAACTTAGTGATGAAGGATTTTTCAGAATTTCCTCCCATTGGAATGAGGAATTGTTCACAATGTGACCAGGAAGATGGATTAAGAAAGTAAACTTTTCATGTTGACCCTAGGTGTTTTCTTCATAGAGCTTCTTAAACGTCTAGGAGTAAAATTAGTTTAGATAAAACATCTTTCATTAGGGTACAGGACTACACTAATTTGTGTACTGATCCGTTTTTCCTTCTCATTCTGGTCAGTTTGATCAGATGTCCTCTCAGGCCAGTCAGTACAACGATGAACTGCGAAACACTAAAGGAGAGATTGCAGATATCAACCGCATGATCAGCCGTCTACAGAGCGAGATCGAGGTTATTAAATCACAGGTGGGAAATGTGCTACATTGACCTTTTCTTTAACCAAACCATATATTGGTTGTCATTAACTCGCGAGGCTACAATCATTTTAGCGTGCAAATCTGGAGAACCAGATAGCAGAGGCCGAGGATCGTGGCGAGATGACTGTGAAGGATGCCAAAGGTCGTATTAAGGACTTGGAGGAGGCGTTACAGAGAGCAAAGCAGGACATGGCCCGCCAGCTCCGCGAGTACCAGGAGCTCATGAATGTCAAGTTGGCGCTGGACATCGAGATTGCCACCTACAGGAAGCTTCTGGAAGGCGAGGAGGACAGGTAATGTGTAGAGTCCTATTGTAGCACACTGTATTCTACCTAAGAGGGGTGGAACTGAAATGTTTACATTAATAAATATTGACTATCTCATTTTTACCTCTCACAGAATTGGGCAGCAGCCCATTGTGAACATCCAGGCTGTTCCCAACTACAGTAAGTCTAAATGGACATGTGTGACATAATTCATTACAACAATGGCAATGGTAGACACACAAAACATTTGACTTCTACAAAAGTCCCCTCAATAGTGTTTGCCGACCCACTTCTGTATGAAACACCCAATTTATGGCATCCAATCAATTGTATAGGAAGAAAATCAAGCCTTTCTCAGATTTTGAAAGATGATATTCAACACCGTATTACAAAAGTAAAACAATCTGAAAGCTGAACAGTATTATTTTTGTTTCACAGGTTCCAAAGGGATGAATGGTGTTCAGCAGAACAGCTCTCCATCACCTAAAATCCTGATCAAGACTACTGAAACCAGAAACAGCACCAGATTTAGCACTCACTGAAGTGTTAACCATAATCAAAAATGCTATACTATACCTATGACAGTTAACCTTTAATATAGAAGTAGTTTTCTTTTGTCTTTCTGTGAATCAATGGGAGGCATCTGCAATGATTTATTCTGAAATAAAGATCTTGTGCCTGATTCAAATATAAACATATATTCAATATAAATACAAAAAAATTAAATGACTATATAATAAGAAATTCTGGAATTACTTAATAAAGTTTTATTATTCAGTGAGATAAAACCTGTAAATGTGGTCCATTTCTCTTGCACAAATAAATCATAATCATGTGCAGTGAGAACAAAGCCTTAAAAGACCTAAAATAAAAATCAACCAACAAACCATACAGAAGAATATACACTTACCTCCCTGAACAAGAAAGAAAGGAGAAGGTCTGAAAAATAACACCAAATATTCTCCACGGAGCAATATAAGTATTTCTTCCTGTAAAACCTGTTCAAATATAACAAATAATTTGTAATTTGGCTACAGGCAAATACACACAGGACAGGCAATGTGAACTCTGTGACTGTAAAACATGATATGAATCGTCTTTCACATACCCTGATCCCAATAAAGCTTGAGGCTTCAGAAAGAGACATATTTCCTAACAACATCCTTGGGAATAAGTTGTGTTTTGCGTAACATAACAGAAATTAAGCCAGCTCAGACTCTCAGTTCGTTATGTAATCCCAACGATGAGAGTAATTTTAGAGGACGAAAGGAGCTGTCTTCAGCACATTATGGTCAATGAGGGTTTAATATAATCTCCGATCAGACAAAATCAAAATTTTCTCAAAATTACATCCTGAAAAGCTTCTGGTGATGAAAAGCGTCAGGGTTGGAGACAGGCACAATGACCACTGAAGAGGAATGCCACTATGAAGGCCATACACCTGATCTTACCCAAATTGCTCCAAATTTTTGACATTTAAACAGTGGATTACCTCCACAGCTCTTACTAGCTGGCCTCCATTACACTATACTTCACTAAATTCTGTCAGCTGCATTATTTCTTACCGCGAAGATCCACAATTTTGCAGATTTATCTCTAGAGTTTCCTCTCCGTTAGTCGTCCAGAACTTCTCAGCCTACTTGTGTTACTTTCACTTGCTTTGTTAAGATTAAAGTGATCCATCTTAATAAAACTATATATAAGAAGAATGCGAACAGCCACTAGGCCGGTTCATCAGTTAGTTTTTGAATTCTGAGAGCGCGGGAAGACTTCTGTGGCGTGCAGGCTGGAAGCGCGCGACGATTTCTTATTTTTTGATTAATAATGTTCCCTGGATAACGTTATAATTCACTGATTCTTGAGATAAGGGATAAAACATATTTTAAATGTTAAAAAATAAAAACAAACACTACATTGTTAAAAGTCGATATTTTTGTAGTCAAGATCACGTGATAATGAACCATGTAAGGGACCAGGTTTTTATGATTTTTTTTTTTCTGTAAAAATTAATATTTATTCACTTCATAAACTTAATTTAATCCATCCAAAAACAGTGTTAAGTCTTCAGTTATGTTCAGTAAAGCAGCTAAATCATAAAATACATTGATTTGTTTTCTGTTTTCACAATATGAACAATCCAGTTCCTAAATTCCTTAATTCTCCTCCCTCCTTTTAATATTAAACATATTACTAATGTTCTTAGGTAAATTAAACATAATATCATGTACTTCCATTAATGTTTTAAACATTTTACACAATGAATTGAAAAAAAAAAAGAATGAACAAAAACCTTCACCTGACAGTGTTAAATACTGATGGAGTTGAAAAATACTGATGGCGTTGGCAAAGGTAAAGCTGAGGCCAAATATGTAAATAGAATTATGAAAAACAACAACAACAACAAAAAACATTAAATCACATTATATAGACTTTTTGAGAGCACTTGTCAACCATCAGACATAAAACCTGATGGAGTTGACGTCTGACGGTGTTGACAAAATTAAATTTTTTTCCACCTTAACCACGTGTTGAACAGTGGAGCAATTTCCCCCCCCTAGTTTAGTTGCCTTAATAAACATATCAAAATGACAAAGATTTATCCCACAACTTTTTACAGAAACTATTACACTGCGTTAAAGGAGTTGTTTGGCAGTTTTACATTGTGACCTCATGCTGAGGACAGGTTAAATTAATGTGTTTCCAAGTATACAGTGTGCTTTTACAATAATACTAAAATTATTTAAAAGTAAGCAACAAATGCCCAGAGTATACAAATTTCCTTTAGATGTAATTTTTTTTTTTTAAATAGGGATTTTGTGTTTAGGACATGATCTCGTCGTATGGTGACTTAATGTGGTTAAGCACATTTTTAACTTTATCCTGTAAAATTAGCAGTTAAAATATTGTAAATAAAAACGATGAAATACTATTTATGTAGCGAACTGAGAAAACAGTACATACACTAGACAAAAAATGTGGAGTATAGCTTTTATTAAATTAAAGTATTTATGCTATTTTTAATCTAACTTAATTATCCAAGTCTTAATTGCCACTGTACATCAGACATACAAAAAAAAAAAAAAACATTAAAAAACAAACTCATTGCAAAAGCAAAAATCACTAGTGCCCCCTTGTGTTCAGTAACTAGAATTACAAAGAATTGTAGTGACTCCGAGTACCGGACTAGGATTAGAGTCAGTCAGCATATACACATGACTGAAATATCTATCTGACTGTGTTGCTCTTTATTATCGTCTTCTGAAGAGCAGAAGACTTCTGTCCCATGTTGTATTACCGAAACTCTGCATCAGCTCCATGCTGCACTGCTTTTCCAAGTGCTCTCTAGCATGCGCAGCCATGTCCCCACGAATCTCAAGTGCCTTGAAGTGTTCAAAGTCGCTGCGGCCCAGTTTGCGTAAGCGGCGTGCAGCAGAGCGGTAACACTTCCACGGCTGCGCCTCCAGCAGCAGACACTCACAGAGAGACGCCAGTCTGGAGAGGAGAGACAGAAACGCAGCGTCTCCGTGATTCAGATGCACCCACATAGTCACCGCAAAACAGGTGCACAGATGGAAACGAGGGCAGCCAAACTTTCCCAAATATGACTCTAGCACTGTCCGGCTTTCTTGATCGTCTGTGATATCCAGGGGGATGAACTGGATATTCTGGGGAAAGGGGTTGGAGTTTTGTGCCCGAAGGATTAAATCTTGGTCCAGGTCAAATCCAAGCAGATACAGTTCTCTTTTAGGAGAGTCACTTCCAGAGGCCTCCTTGTGCAGTAAATGCTTGTACAGAGCAACGGACAAGTCCTGACAAACAGAGGGAATATAACAAAACACACATTGGTGATTAAAACGACACATTTTTATGAGCTGAATATGACAGATTCCGAACCAATCTGGTGATAATGTACTGCAACACAAATATCTATTACAAAATTATAAAATTATATAAGTCTCATAAAGAGCAATTTAGCAACTTATAGACAATAAAAAAAATATTTCACTGCTGAGCATAACTTTTAAAAGAAATAACCATGACATTTTTAAAGATATTAATGTCAATAACTTAATTTCCTTATAGTGGTTATACACTTAAGTCCCATTTAATACTTCAAATACATGCATGCAGATTGTTAGGATTCAATAATAACTGTCTAATAAGTTATTAATTTAGAAAATGTCAGAATCTGAAGAGTAAATATCATACTGAAAGTTAAAATTAAATTAAAATTCTGTGATTTATTACTCAGCCTCATGTCGTTCCACACACGCAAGACCTTCACTCATCTTCAGAACCCAAATTAAGATATTTTTGATGAAATCAGAGAGGTTTAAAAAAACAAAAACAAAAAACGCATGTGTTGAGTGAATGTACGTAGCCCTGGACATGAAATGCAGGGGGAAAAAATGAATCATGCGCACGATTTACTATTTTGTTCCCTCGATTTACTAAAATGTCCGCACGATTTACTATTTCATTCCCTCGATTTATAAATCATGCGCATGATTTAGTAAATTGAGGGAACAAAATAGTAAATCGTGTGCATGATTTAGCCTACTTTTTTCCCCTGCATGTCATGTCCAAGGCTCCTTATGAATGCATGTTAGAGATGAATATTTTGTAAATAAAGTGGTAAATTATGTTTTTTTTTTTTTTTTTTTTTTTTTTTTTTGTGCAAACAAAACCCTCACGTTGCTTCATAAAATAGAAGTTAAAACACAGGACTCACATGAGTTGACTTATTACCTTTCTGGGCCTTGGAAATGGTAGTTGCGTAACTGTCAATGGAGGGACAGAAAGCTCTCAGATTTCATTAAAAATATCTTAATTTGTGTTCCAAATAAGGACTAAAGTCTTACGGGTTAGTAACGACATGAGTGTGAGTAATTAATGACAGAATTTTAATTTTTGGGTGAACTAACCCTTTAATATTTAATCTTCATATTTATATTTATGTGGGGTTTTTTTACAAATAAGCACAAAATACAAGGATTATTCAAATGAATTTAACAAGTTTACATCTAATAAAAAAAAAAGTAGATAAATCCTTTGTACCCCTGAGTTGCATCCCACATCCAGCATTAAAACACGTTCAGAACCGAATCCGATGTTTTCAAGCAGCGCTTCTGGTATCAAACCTAAGCGATTCTCTGGTGGGTTGAAGCTGTAATAATTGATGAAGTTTCCATAAGGAGCGGCTCCTGGATCTTCATTTTCCTCTGAATCCACATGGGGAACGCAAGTCTCCATCTCTGTCCAACAACAAAATAATTCCTGAAGGCTCGAGCTGCCATAGAAACTAGTTCCTCATCCTGAATCAGTTGAATTCAGTGCACACATTTATAATGTTAGAAACAAGAATCAAGCGAATAGACACATATATTTGGTTCTGTGTTGTAAAATATTCAAATATGTTGTTTATAAGCCCAGACGAAAACTACAAAAGAAAAACGCCACATTCACCACATTTGGCCCTTCTGCTTTGCCATAGAGTTACGAAATGTAACTGCGCATGCGCACAAACCATTTTCCTCTGACATTGAGCACAGAACTGCATTTCCTCGTAGTTTAATTTGGGAATTAAACAGGTAAGACTACACATTTAGCAATTTTTGTGTAACCGCAATAACATTAAAGTAGCTACGACTTTAAACCAAGATATTTATGAAAAAGAAAATGATTTGCTGACATTTTTAGTTTAAAATCGAGTTGTAGTTTGGATATGAGGTGCTAAGAGAAATTAAATGCGTTATTCACTAACATTAACCATCGTTGTTGAACATTGCACATGGTATTACTATGTTTTGGCTATGTAACATGGTAACGTTACATATTCCGCAGAGGATCATTTAAATACAACGGTATGCAAAATAGTGATTATTAATTGCTGTAGCATCCAGTTTAACTTTATAGTAAGACCATAACACTGGTGAAACTATGAAATAATCCTCTTTACCATGGATAGATGAATGTAACTGTTAAATTTGTTAGGAAAAAAAGAGAAAAACATTTAGAAACTAAGCCTATTTTGAATCTACTGCCACAAATCTACACAATTCCAGTTACTTGATTTTCTATAGTAAAACAGTGGTGTATTTTAAGGAACATTTCACCAAAAATTTAAGTCTGTCATTATTAAAGGGTTAGTTCACCCAAAAATGAAAATAATGCTCACCCTCATGCCGTTCCACACTCGTAAGACCTTCGTTAATCTTTGGAACACAAATTAAGATATTTTTGATGAAATCCGATGGCTCAGTGAGGCCTGCATACGGAGCAATGACATTTCCTCTCTCAAGATCCATAAATGTACTAAAAACAAAATACCGACTTATAAAGTGATGGCTGATTTCAAAACAATGCTTCAGGAAGCATCGGAGCATAATGAATCAGCGTGTCGAATCAGCGGTTCGGAGCGCCAAAGTCACATGATTTCAGCAGTTTGGCGGTTTGACGCGCGATCCGAATCATGAATTGACAAAAAAGATTCATAACGCTTTGAAGCAGTGTTTTGAAATCAGCCATCACTAAATTAGTCATTATTTTGTTTTTTTTGGCGCACCAAAAATATTCTTGTCGCTTTATAATATTAATATTGAACCACTGTACTCGCATGAACTGATTTAAATATGTTTTTAGTACATTAATGGATCTTGAGAGAAGAAATTACATTGCTGGCTATGCAGGAACCATCGGATTTCATCAGAAATATCTTAATTTGTGTTCTGAAGATGAATGAAGATCTTACGGGTGTGGAACGACATGAGGATGAGTAATTAATTATATTCATTTTTGGGTGAACTAACCCTTTAACTCGCCCTCAAGTTGTTTAAACCTTAGTTTATTTTTTTTGTTGAAGACAAAAGATGATTTTTTTGAAGAATTTTGGTAACCAGTTTTTGGTCCCCATTGACTTCCATAGTATTTTTTTCATACTATGGAAGTCAATGGGGTCCATCAACTGTTTGGTTACCAACATTCTTTAAAATCTTTTTTTTTTGTATTCAACAGAAGAAAGAAATTCAAACAAGTTTAGAACAACTTGAGGGTGAGTAAATGATGACAGAATTAAAATTTTTTGGCGAACTATCCCTTTAAGTGCTGATATTATTAATGATATATCAGATGATCATCTTTGACATATTAAGGTGTGTCCCAGCTGACAATTTCTGGTTCCCAGAACATGCATTTTAATGTTTGTTTTTGGTTAACCAGTAAAGTTTTCTTAAGCAGAAATAGAATGTTCTTTTTAGCTTTGCAGAACATTCTCCTAATGTTCTCGGAACATTCTTTATTGGTTTCCAAAATAACCATATGGAAACATGAGGAAATTTCTGTGTTTGCTGGGATGCTGCCAATTCAACTCACCTGAGTCCGTTGCATGTTTTCCCAGATCCATCATGCTCAGTGGGAAGCGAATCGCAGACGTGGGCTACAAGATCTTCTCGGGCTCCATGATGCTGTTGACGGTGTACGGCGGATTCCTGTGCGTCATGCGGGCTCAACGCTACATGCAGAAAAGGAAACAGCTAGAGCTGGCGGCACAGAACGAGAGCACGGCTTCAGACGCAATTAAAGAATGAAGATGTGGGCTGTAAATAATCACTTCACCGGACACTGATCATGTCACACGGGTGGGATGCTGTGTGACCCAGCAGTGTGTGGAAGTGTGTCAACAGAAACCCACCTGCGTTCATGACCCTCAAAGGGTTTGTTTGTCTAGTTCAATGGCTCTAAATGAGGTCTCTACTATGGAAAGAGTGATTTATGTGTTGTAATATATTAAATATTCCTTGTAAAATCTACTATCATGAGTGTTTGTGCATGTCCTATGAATTTGCAGGATTCCCACACCTGTCGACAAATTATTTTACTATGTTTTTTTTTGTTCTGGACCACTAAAAATGATTTCAAAGATTGCACATGATATTTTTCGAGCTGAATCTAAATTGGAATGATTGTATTCCAGCGTTGTTTTGTTAAATAAGAGGGCGTTTAAAAACTGAAAACTTTATGCGCTTTGGCTGGCATTTTAGCGGCCTGAAAATGCAAACTTTTGAAGTTTTTGAAAATTATACAATCTCCAAGTAAACTACAAAAATGCAAATTTGTGAAAACGGTGACATCATGTGTATCTTTACAAAATGACATCGCCATCTACTGGCCTGGCAGCAGAATACAGTGTTTTTAGTCATTTTCACAGATCTGTGTTGTTTTATCAACATTGTCGTCTGTAAAAGAAAAACTTTTCTGTTTTCATGTAAAAGTACCCTAAAACTACAACTATTAAAAATATTTTTTTATAAAAGAACTATGAAAAAAAATTATAGTACACAACAAATTATTAAAACAAAGTAGAAATGGAAAATATAAATAAAAACCAATAAAAATCACTAAAGTACACAAGAAAATGAAAACTGAAAACATAAATACAAAAACAGTTATATTCACCATACCATATCGTTCTCAATTGAGTTTGCTTCAGAACATACAGTAGATATTATTTTGGACAACTTTGTGTGATGATAAACTCACTTCCCCTAGTTGAGAACTACTGTACTATATAAATGTAAAAATTAAATTCAAGCCTTGAAATCACACTTTTAGTTCTCTAACATTTCTAGGTCGACTGATAATTTTATATATTATATTTATTTCATTAAATCTACCCTAATCATCAATGGAAGGTGAAAAACTCACCTAATCGAAAAGCATCTCATTACAGGACAAAAGGCCCAGCTTTCATTTTAATAACCTCATTTGGTTTCCAAAAATAAAAAAGCCAAATGAAAAACAGCACAGGAAACAAATTACATCAGTAACCAAAACAAACAACGAAAAAAAGAAAAGCAACTATATGGAAACTCAAGTGCATCTGACCATTAAAATCTGAAGACAATGTTCTTCCCTGACTTCAGTAAAACGCGAAGCGCGGAGAAGAAACGTCTTCACAGCTCCCGAAACAAGGAAACGAGGGAATGCAGATATGACTAATTTAATCATTTTCTCTTTCACAAGCTTCTTATAGTGGCCATATTGTCATTACTGTCCCGTCATCACTGGAATAACATCCCAAACTCTGTCATCGAGTCTCAAGAAGTCCCACAACAGGATGGTTTTGTTGGTGTTTTTTTGTTTTTGGTGTTGGAGTGAGGTACAGGGATGAGAAATAGTCCCGTTGCGATATTTCTGGGACAGTTCTTTGTGCATAAGACCACATGGAGGGAGTGTCACCAGTCGCTGTGGTTCTGGCTCCAGGATTTGGAGCCAAAATGGCCGTTGGTGCCATTTTCTCCTCGCGGTGAAACCAAATGGCGGCGAGCAGCAGTTTTGAGTCGCTCTTTGGAGGTTGTTTCAGTTTCTTCCTCCGAGCTGCTCTCAATGTCGCTGCGGTCGTCTTTGGACACCTGGAATGAGATTTGGGTTATTAGCTGTGGCTCTTTTAAGCATTTGAATGTAGTGTGCACTTGTAAATATAATTTGATCATCTTGTACAGACCAATCAAATGGTGGGTTTTCAATTAAAGAACCTTTCTGGGCTCAATACAATGGACGGAAAATGTTGGCGATCGTCCTCAAGGGGGCGCTTGGGAGCTTTACAAATCCTCAAAATTTGTACTCAAATTTGAATGTTTTCTTACTGGACAAAGTAAGTCCAAAACATTCCTTTAACCACTTGATATTCTTCAGGTATTATAAAAGACTACTGTATTCTGGTTGGTTTGTAGATTGTGCGCCAAAAAATGGCTCTGAATTTGGTATTTTCCATTAATTTGGTGGTATTTTTTGACTGCGGAGGTCACATTTTGTTCAAAATCATTTAGCCTTTTCTAAAGACATCCATGATTAACTGCATTCATATAGCAAGTGCCATAAAAGTTTTGTACCATTCGGATAATGCCAAAACAATTTTTTGTCTAAAATGCACTCAAAAATATTTAGGCCTAAATTTTAAATGTTTTCGAATTGCATATAAAATCTACACACCTTTGGATTACATGATTTTAACATTAAACAAACTAATAAACATAATGTGACGCATATTTGTCAGACCTACATGAATGAAATGGGTATGATTTCTGTGGTTTAAAAAAATAAATAAATAAATAATGGCATAGTTTATTAATTATTTGCATTCATTTGATTTTACTTAAACATTCAACATGCTTAGAATCAGCATAAATCTGTGCAAAAACAGTTTTGGTTAAATGGCTGATTTAAAACAAGCAATATTCAATTAGTGAAAATGTATGAAAAATAAATGTATAAACCTGGTTATTGTGCATTTAAAACACATTTAGTGTATTAGTAGAACTATTACCTGCTTCATTTATGTGTAACTGACAAACATGCATCACATTAAGTTTATTAGATTACGCTAAACCTTCATAATCCAGAATGCACGAAAATTTTATGTGCAACTCAAATGCATAAATCTTATTTGAGTGTGACCGAAGGGTTAAAACACATAGTCTGGGATACTAAAACAAGTAAAGAAGCAAACTTACAGCTGAAGAAGATATAGAGAGCGAAAGACTCTAAAGAGAGTGAGTTTAGCGGAAAGAGAGAAAGGGTTCTATCAGGACAGAAGCAGAAAGACAGGAACAGCCTTCCAGCCAGTGAGAGAAGGAAAAGACAAACCAGTTCTGCAGGAGAGAAAGATAAAAAGGAGGAAACGCGTGTAACTACATGAAATCATCTGAACGAGTGGCTCAGAAGGAGCTAATAGGGACAGAGGGTTTTTCTGCGGACCTTTCCTCTCATGATGGCTTTGAAGGCGATGCGAGCGATGAGGTAGGACCAGATGATGTGCAGCACCTGCAGCACCAGCAGCAAGATGTTGAAGAGCCACCAGGACGGGTACGGCCCGATGATGTCCCAGCTCTCAAAGAGTGTCGTGTTCAGGATCCTGCAACATCAGAAACGCACAGAAAACATGCCAATAAGGGCATGACAGCAGAGCTGTTTACTCTCAGCTAACAAAAATGGGGGAAATTCTTTTGAACTCTCAACAACATAATCATTTTACCATTATTTGTAAATAAATTGAACAAAATATCCATAGTAAACTCTTACTATTTCGTAGAGCTGCAAGATTCTGGATAAATTGAGAATCATTTTTTTGTTTCAAATAGAGATCACGATTCTCCCACGATTCTGAACAGACAACTAAACAAAATAACATGCAATTTACTAGACGTTCTGACAAAATGTTAATTACTGCAGTCTATTTCAAATGTTTAATTAATTTCAATGAATTATTTTGGGGGAAAAAAAATCGGTTTGAATGAATGATTCAATGACTGGCTCGTAAATCCTTCACTTGTTTCATGACTGGATGAATCAGTGTTTCTGAATGAATCTTCTGAATGAATGATTCCATGACTCGCTCGTAAAACATTCACTTGTTTCATGACTGGATGAATCAGTGTTTCTGAATGAATCTTCTGAATGAATGATTCAATGACTCACTCGTGCATACTTCACTTGTTTCATGACAGGATGAATCAGCATGTTTGAACAAATCTCTTGAATGAATGATTCAATGACTCGCTCGTAAATCCTTCACTTGTTTCATTAATGGATGAATCAGTATTTCTGAATGAATCTTCTGAATGAATGATTCAATGACTCACTCGTGCATACTTCACTTGTTTCATGACAGGATGAATCAGCATGTTTGAACAAATCTCTTGAATGAATGATTCAATGACTCGCTCGTAAATCCTTCACTTGTTTCATTAATGGATGAATCAGTATTTCTGAATGAATCTTCTGAATGAATGATTCAATGACTCACTCGTGCATACTTCACTTGTTTCATGACAGGATGAATCAGCATGTTTGAACAAATCTCTTGAATGAATGATTCAATGACTCGCTCGTAAATCCTTCACTTGTTTCATTAAGGGATGAATCAGTATTTCTGAATGAATCTTCTGAATGAATGATTCAATGACTCACTTGTACCTACTTCACTTGTTTCATGACTGGATAATCAGCATGTTTGAACAAATCTTTTGAATGAATGATTCAATGACAAATACATTTTTAATAGTCACTTGTCGCCACCTACTGTTGTAACAATGTAATCGATACAATCATTATTTGAAGCACCAAGTTAGTTTCAAAAGATGATTTGCTCTATTTTGATCTCTACCATAGACATCAGTGTTTATATCTGAACTATAAACTTTTATCCTAGTACTTTGGTGTTAATATGAATATTTCTAACACAGTAATAACAATACTGTGATGTTGAAAAGATTGTTTGTGAAGCTGTTTCATACCTACACATGACAACGGCTCTCTCTGGCTCAGCGCCGACACAGATTTGACTGCTCTGGTGTGATTTTGTTTAATCATCACAGGCGAATCGTTGTCATTTAGGAATGAGATCGCGTAGGTGTTTGAATCGAGATCACAATCTTTTAATGATTAATCTTTTAAACTATTAAAATGAATATTTACTATACATCATGAAAAGAGTGTACTTAACATTGACAAGGTGTACTACAAACATCGGTCATTATATTTTTAGATTTTTATAAAATTAAATGTTTTAATCCCAGCTGCAAACTAATGCAATACCACAAAAACATTCTTGAATAAAGCGCCATTTCCATCCCATAAAATCATCGCTTCCTGGAAAACAAGCTCAAAGTATCAGTGGTAAAAACGGAAGTTGATGCTTGTTTTTTCCCCTAATAATGGACTTGCGTCTCAGAGCATGCAGAAGAAACAATAACAATCGCTGTCATGATCTCTTGCGTTCGGATCAATGTTTGGGAACACAATCGTGTTAAACAGCTGTTCGATGATATTATACATCAAATCAGTTTGATGACAGACTTTAGCTCTGGCGTCTCAGAATGAAGAAAACGAGGCTGTGAAGTGACTGGTTCGCTGGTTATTCCAGTTAACCAATCACATCCTCTGTTGAGGCAAAGTCATGTGAGGTTTTGTTGCGCATTGAGTGATTTATTCAGTAAATGTGTCGGATACAAAACAAAAGATCTTCTTCAATAGAGCACTTTTTTTTCATTTGATGCACATCTTGGTGTTTTCATCCGCTGTTTTTTATGCGATATCCCAAAATTTGTTTGTTAAGACTTACATTTTTAATAATTATTAATAATATGAATACCAAAATACTTAGTGTTAGTTCACCCAAAAATGAAATTTCTGACATTAATTACTTTGAATTGAACCGTTGTCATATGTAGTGAACTCAGTGCAGGCTTCCTTGTTTACATCCGAATGCAGGCTAATTATTGGCTGAAGCTGAACATGTGAGCAGCACGATGCATGCATGTGATTCTGACACAGGATCCAGCCAATAATGGGCCTGCATTCAGATGTAAACAAGGAAGCCTGCACTGAGTTCACTACGTATGACAACGGTTCAAACTGAATAAAGTCAATATTTTTGTTTTGTTTTTGCGCACAAAAAGTATTTTTGTCCCTTCATAAAATTAAGGTTGAACCACTGCGGTCACATGGACTATTTTAACAATGTCTTTAGTACTTTTCTGGACGTCAAAAGGTGCAATGACGTTGCTGCTTATGTGTGGATCAGATACCCTCGGATTTCATCAAAAATATCTTAATTTGTGTTCTGAAGATGAACGAAGGTCTTATGGCTGTGGAACGACATGAGAGTGAGTAATTAATGACAGAAATTTAATTTTTGGGTTAATTAACCCTTTAATATTATTAATTTTAATTACGTAGTAGTATGTAATAAATATTTAGTACCATACAAAGTAACTTATAACACTATAAAAAAATATATTTAAAACAACAACAGCATACAATAGTAATTTCTACACGTGATCTCAATCAGACAGCAGCTCGTCATGTCCGACTGATTCAGTGTCGTGTCTGCAGTGGAGGTCAGTCCATCTGGATCTGTCATCGTGACACCAGAACCCAGACACTGAATCCAGCCGCTTGGGTTTCAACTCTCTGCAGGAGACTATCAGCGGCGGCCTAACAAGCATTCGAGCTCAAAGCCAGTTAATTGGCTTATTAAATGAGCGTGTGCACAAACACACACACATATGCGTGCACTCACTCAACTCACTGACGTGCACACACTTACACACACACACGCTCGCTCGCACACAGACGATATGATACTGACCAGAAGGGGTAAATGATCAATCTTGTCCAGAAGAAGAGTATCCCGAACACCACAAACAAGAAGTCACATAAACGCTGGTATTTGGCGTAGTTTGCCAACTTTGCAGCCTACAAAGTGAAAAACAAAACACAAATATTCATAAAAAGGAAAAACAAAACAAAACATTGAGATAGAATTATGCATCAGTGCTCATTTAAATACAATTTAATGCAGATCTGAACAAAAAAATTATAATTATTAATAAATGTATTAATATTAATACATATTATAATATATAATAAAAAATCTTTTACATCCATGTTATTATAAGGAAGAGGATTACGGCTAAGCAATAATAAAAAAATAAAACCATCTCGAGATTAAAGTTGTTAAATTACGAGAAAAAAGTCGTTAAATTACGAGAATAAATTTGTTAATTTAATGACTTTATTCTCAACATTTTATCTCGACTTTTTTCTTGAAATGTAACGATTTTTTTTCTCGTAATTTAACAAGTTTATTCTCAACATTTTATCTCGACTTTTTTCTCGAAATGTAACGATTTTTTTTTCTCGTAATTTAACAAGTTTATTCTCAACATTTTATCTCGACTTTTTTTTCTCGAAATTTAATGAGTTTATTCTCGAGATGGTTTTATTTTTTTATTATTGCTTGGCCCTAATCCTCTTCCATATTATTAAGTAAACATTGTTAATTAAAATAAAAATATAAAAAAAAAATCTTGAAATTAAATAAAGTAACTAAAATAAAATTAAATATGAAAAACCTATTTTTTTTGGCAACATTTCTAATTTTAGTTTATTTTAAGTACTAAAACTACTAAAACAAAAAAAAATAAAAACTGTATAGACAAGAACTAATTTAAAAAAATACAACAAATGAAAATTGAACAATAAAATAAAAACTTTTTCAAGATATTAATAAATACTATATTAGTCATCAACTCTAATCAAAATGCTATTGCAATAATAATAATAATATAGTTGGTTATACACAAACACACAGATGTAAAATACATTATCCCCTAATATATAAATTTTATATTATATATATATATATATATATATATATATATATATATATATATATATATAGTGGGATAATGTATTTTATCCTGTATATAATTATACATTTTTTTTAAAAAGGCTACTCACACAGCATCACTGAATAAAAATAATAGACATTTTACATTAAGATGTAGTTAAAATAAATTATTTATGCTGCACTGGAACAAAGGTAATGCAAGTAATTCTGCACAAAATGACACATCATCCCTCAGTAACATGCTGGTTCATAAACATATAATAAAGAATAACTGTTGTTACGTTTAATCTCGTGGAGCAGAACTGCAGGTGTTCTTACCTCCAACAGGAAGTCAGAGGAGTCGTGAACACACATGACCAGACTTCCCACACGCAACATGTTATTTACATACGAGAAACTGATCAGGCTGATTGTAGCCAGATGATGAATGAACATAATGAGGAAATCCTGCAGATACACAAGAAATATGTTAAACGCAGTAATACTTACCTGGGCGTAATACGGAAATATTATGCAAATTAAATACTAAAGCACAAGAATGTTTTTAACAAAATTCTTCTTCTTCTTTCAGCCTGTCAGGTTCCCTGTGTAAACAGAAGCTGAATTCTCCAGATTTGTCAAATAAAGAGGAACAATATCTCTGTTATGATTGCTCTGTGACGACTCACTGTAACTATTACACAAATCTCTCACCACATCACAGATCGCGCCGCAGGCTTCATCTTAAACAAATGCATGAGCCACACCCTGAAGATGGTCACCAGAGTCAAACTCGCATTATTTGTCTTTACGAGTGACAATGGTGAGACTGACAGAACAACAACAGACGCGTGCATCCGACAGCTGTTGAGTTCACTCATTCTGACGAGTTTAGCACCCTTTACCTCTCTAATACACTGAACTTGTTCATATCTATGTCACAAGACAAAACTGCTGCCGCGAGACTGTTATGTTGAGTATGTAAAACAACAGTATGTGACCTTATCAAGTCAACATCACATTTGAAATGAGGTAGGAAATTGAGAAGGGAGAGAAGTAAATGAAATAATAGGATTAAAACACAATAGTTCGCTTTTCAGTCGCAAACACTGACCTTTCTTTTGATGTCTGTGAACTGTGAGAACATGAGTGACCAGTAGAAGGACAGTTCTGTTACATAATAATAATACAGGCCTGAGGTCAGCACCTATGGACACACACACACACACACACACACACACACACACACACACACACACACACACACACAGATTATAGAGCAGAAACTTCATACGAAGAAACTGTTAATTTTTTTTGCAGTGTAAAATTTATTTTATGCCTACCAAGCACATTTACTACTTAAATCCTCATTATAAATTAAAAATAAAGCAATAAAATAAAATGGCAATTTATATTATGACTTCCATACACATTTACTCCCTAAATCCTTATTATAAATAAAGTAAAATATAAAATAAAATAAAATAAAATAAAATAAAATAAAATAAAATAAAATAAAATAAAATAAAATAAAATAAAATAAAATAAAATAAAATAAAATAAAATGGAGTGAATATCTATTTAGGCTCTTTTTTTTTTTTTTTTTTTTGCAGAGTGAAATTTCTTTTATGACTTCAACGCACATTTACTCCTTAAATCCTCATTATAAATAAAGTAAAAAAAAAAATAAATAAAATAAAATAAAATAAAATAAAATGGAGTGAATATCTATTTAGGCCTTTTTTTTTTTTTTTGCAGTGTGAAATTTCTTTTATGACTTCCACGCACATTTACTCTTTAAATCCTCATTATAAATAAAGTAAAAAAATAAATAATAAAAAATAAATAAAATAAAATAAAATAAAGTGAATATCTATTTAGGCCTTTTTTTTTGCAGTGTGAAATTTCTTTTATGACTTCAACGCACATTTACTCCTTAAATCCTCATTATAAATAAAGTAAAAAAAAATAAATAATAATAATAAAATAAAATAAAATAAAATAAAATAAAATAAAATAAAATAAAATTAAAATAAAATAAAATAAAATAAAATGGAGTGAATATCTATTAAGGCCTTTTTTTTTTGCAGTGTGAAATTTCTTTTATGACTTCAACGCACATTTACTCCTTAAATCCTCATTATAAATAAAGTAAAATAATAATAATAATAATAATAATAAAATAAAATAAAATGGAGTGAATATCTATTTAGGCCTTTTTTTTTTTTGCAGTGTGAAATTTCTTTTATGACTTCCACGCACATTTACTCCTTAAGTCCTCATTATAAATAAAGTAAAAAAATAAAAATAAAATAAAATAAAATAAATATCTATTTAGGCTCTTTTTTTTCAGTGTGAAATTTCTTGTATGACTTCAACACACATTTACTCCTTAAATCCTCATTATAAATAAAGTAAAATATAAAATAAAAATCATTGTAGGATCTTTATTTTATTTTTTGCAATGTGAAATTTCTTTCATGACCACCATTTCCTCATTATTATATATATTATTTTGCATTCTTCATTGTGATTCTCATTAAATGATATGAAGGCATTTATGTAATAATTATTATACAGCAATGCAATCATTTATATTCTTAATTATAGATAATGAATAATGAAATAATTAATAATGAATTTATAATGAATTTAATTAAATCAAAATTTGCATGAAAAATACTGCCAATACTTTTAAATATATTAATATAATAAACAATTTAAATAATATATTATTACATTGGGGTCAACAATTATTTATGCAAAACAAAATAAAATGTATGTAAAACAATAAATTTGTTGCTTTTGTTGTTGAACAAGCACATTCTTCACAGGTTTCATGATATTTCTTTTATATACTCTTATATTGTTGATGGTTCACACAATTTAAACTGGCAAAAGATTCCAGAAAATGTCAATATTCACCGTCAAGATTCATTTGAACCCACATTAGAAATCTGACATCACTTTAAGCATTACCTGATAGGGGTAGTTGTACCAGCATTGTCTCGTATCCCACATCCAGGGAGACTATGACACACACACACACACACACACACACACACAGATAATTTAAAGAAAATTAATATAAATGGCCCAAAAATGTGATGTATGTATATAATTCTACACCTCTCAGTTAAATAACACAATACTAAAACACCCCATAAGCACTCACAGACCTGTAGAGCTGTAACTCACCTGCCACAGGAAATGGATCCCGTAAGTAAATATATACAGATAGAATGTAAACCTCCACCTGCAGAGAAATCAGAGCGGCAGTCAGATGAAGCAGGCGTGGAAAACAAATCACAGTTACTCAAACACACACACACACAGAAGGAAACAGTGCATTGCAATCAAAAAAGAAACATTAAAAGCATTTGTTTTTTAAAAAATCCAATCAATCTGATCAGGTGTGATAGAGAAACGTGGTGATTTGTGGGCGAGAATGTGGGCGGATCTTTTGTTTGCCAACAAATGCATTTGATATTGCTAAATCAGAAAATACAACATACGACCGTTTACAAAATATGCGCATACGGTGACAAACGTGTAAAAACCTCAACCTGTTCTTTTAACATAATTTCCACATGGCCAATCTAGAGCACTTCCACTTTGGTCTGGTGAAACTATGAGACTGAGTGTCCATTAGTTCACAACCAGCTCCAAGATGAATTTTTAGCTTGTGCATGGTATACTTGAAGCATGGTGTGGTGCAAATATTGCTGATGAATTCCTCATGTGAGCGTGTAAAATCTTCACAATGGAGGTTTTGAGTGGCTATGAGTTAATGTACAAGCATGCATGTGCGCTAGCAGAAAAGAAAACCTACATGCTCTCGCAAAACTTGGTTCTTGTGCTAGGTTTGTCCTGGTTCCGCCGGTGCCGGAACCATCGCTGGACCTTCCGCACATCCCAGTCCAGCTGTTTAGACAGACCTTCTAAATGTCGTGAGTCCGGGGACTGGAAGAAACAGAGAAAAAGAGTTAAAAGAGTGCAGAAGTGTCATTTCCATCATATCTCAGATTATTCTTCAGTCTTTTGTGGAAGTGATGCTGGCGGAAATTAGGTTTTAAGCATTTTTTTTCGAACAAAATGGCTGCTTTTGAATTGCTAAGTTTAATTTCATAGCTAGAGTTTTATTTATTTATCCCAAATACATGCAATTGAATAATATTCTTACACTTTTTGCACAAAATTACAACTTGACTGGAAATGACTTATGAGTAAAACTTTTGTTCTCAATTGATATTTACCTTAAACTAACTTTATTTTCTTTACACATTTCATGCATTATATCTCAAGACACTTTTATCTACTTGGTAAACATGCATACCAACCTTTAATAATACTTTATAAGGTAAAGACATTTTTTATGTAGAAAATACACAATTTATGTAAATATTTATGTAAATCAAACAATACATGTCTTTAATTTATTTTAGTTTTAAATTGAAATAAACAATATGTTTATTATAGTTTTTTACATATAGTCTGTGTCTGAGACAAAAGTCAATAAATTCATTATAATCAACTCCTGTAATCCGGAGACATCCACAGACCTCATCCATACTTGCGAGTTCAAGCATTTTCTAAAAGTTGCTCATCCGCACAGAAACGCCTGAAAACATTAAATCACCTTCCTGTGCATGCGTAAAACATACTAAAAGCTCACGAGATGATGCAGAAAGAGGAGATAGAGAGGAGCTATTCTTCTGGCACGATCATTTTATTAGTATAATATTAGTATAACATCAGGTTTAAAAAGCAAATGTCATCATATTTTGCCACACAGGACAGCAAATGTGAGTAAACTCAATGTCATCTTTGCAGGAATGTAATATGAGTATTCTACAAAGGAGCTTTTATCTTGAGCAACACTGTTAATGTAAATAGCAGGCACAACACTGCCAGTATAAACATGCGTCACAGTTTTCAAAAACCACCGCACTACATTATGAAAAAGGCGTTTTCAAATGTATCAATTTTGGAGAGAGTTTTCAAAAAGCTCCATTTCCTTGGCAAAAACGCTGTCTCAGAGTGGAGGGAAGGAAAAAGCGGAGTGAAAAAGATGCGTTTTCAATCGTGGACAAGGCCATGAATTGACAAAAAATTAAAATTATCCCATGATTTCCTCACTCTCAAGCCATCCTAGATGGCTACCTTCTTTCAGACGAATACAATTGGAGATATATTACAAATATTTTTGCTGGAGGAGTTGAAATTTTCATTCATTGCACTGTACCTGAAAAATACCTGAAACGCTTTTAAATAGTGATAAATAATACTCTTAGCAAGTAGTCGGAAGGCCATAACACGTAAATGGTTGCGGGTTGATCCTCCAACAAGAGATCAGTGGATGAAAACTGTAAACGAAATATATTGTATGGAGATACTTACATTTTCTGTTAGACTTAACTTGGAGAAATGTATTAAGTATTGGCATAAATGGATTGTGTACACAGACCATTGAGTATAGGTGAGATATTGCACGCCAAAGAGTGCATGGAAGTTGTATTGTCTTGACTTTGTAATGCCTATGATGACCCCTTGTTCTTTGTTTCCAATTAAAAAAAAAGTAAAAAAAATGCATTTATCCATCATAAATATAATCCATACAGCTCCAGGGGGTTAATAAAGGCCTTCTGAAGCAAAGTGATGTGTTTATGTTTCAAAAATATCCATATTTAAAACTTATAACAACTAGCTTTCTGCAGATGGCAGTATGCATCGATTTGCGGCAGAAGAGTAACCTCTGACCTGACGCATGACGCGATGAAGCGCAGAACACAACACTGGTCACAAATTAGAAGACTAAAACGATTATTTTTTTTTTGAAATAAGAAAAGAAAGCTTGAGTTTGGTCATCACATCATGGGTTACTCATTTGGCGCAAGTCGAATTACGCAGTATGCGTACAGTCATCCACCGGAAGTTAGTTATTTTAGTTTATAAAGTTTCAAATATGGATATTTTTCTTGCAAAATCCCATTGCTTCACTTCAGAAGGCCTTCATTAACCCACTGGAGCCATATGGATTATTTTTTATAATGGATAGATGCATTTATTTTGGGATTCAAAATACGCCCCCCATTCACAATCATTAAAAATCTTGGAAGAGCCAGGATATTTTTTTAATATAACTCTGATTGCGTTCATCTGAGAGAAGATAGTCTTATACATCTAGGATGGCTTGAGGGTGAGTAAATCATGGGATAATTTTTTGGTATTAAGTTCATAAGTACATGAAAATCCCTGAATTTGAAGACCTACAGAATAACCAGTAAAATGACAAATCCAGAACGAACCCACATATTGACAGCTTTTTTTACGCTGGCCAAATAAATGATCAGATAAGATCTACACCCATAACAAAACGCCTCAGCTCCACAGCTGATAAGCAAGATTTACAGCGGTCCAACAAAATGGGTCATTGAAGTCATTGGTTATTGTAAAGATAAATGTTACAACATTACACCCAATAGAGTCTGTAGTCTATTCATCTGTCTGGTAATGCTAAACCTGCTCGAGGTGTATCTATGCACGTTTTCTCGGCTAAAGTTGAAGCGCTGCGTGATGACATTGCTTTGATGGTCTCATAAAACACAGCAGAGGAGCAGCAGGTTCATAAGAGAGAAAAACCAGGAATTAGAGACTGGATAAATGTTTATGATTAAAACACATTTTATCATATTGCTATTGTCTTCTTTTATAAGTGTTAGGAGTTTGCTTCAGGTTGAACACATCTTTCAGCTTTGGTAAATCACTGTAATGCGAGTCTTATCACCTTATTTTCCATTACACAAAAGAATACCTTTGTGATAGATGTAAACACTTTCTCCAGGACGGCGTTGGGCTGAGCTCTCCGACTCAACTCCGTCTGGATCTGAAGGAAGGAGGCACATGGACCAGCGATAAACCTGCAGGAGGAGATAAACAGGTCCTATCTATCAGGACAGAACTCAAATGATTTACATTTCCTACTCATCTAGATTCAACTTATGTGAAGTGTTTCACATTAAACAGATTTTATTTTGATCTACTTTTCTTCTTGCCAAACCCACATTGACATTTAAAGCAAATGAACATAATTAAACAACATTTGACCACGTATTTTTCAGAAAACAGTTCTAATACACTCTTGTACAGGTTAATGTACATTACGAGGCAATTAGCAGTGCTATTGACATTTTTTATTGCTCATACTTAGTTTAGTGATGTGATAACCTTCTAACACTACAGTATTAATCTTCAGTGTGTTACTCATCCTTTACCGTTTGTATTACAAACATGAGTGATTCCTCATACCGTTGAGTAGATGTGCTAACAATGGATGTACAACTTTCACTAGTTTGAAAAACACACATCAAAATCATCCAAAAACTTAGAGTTAAAAGGGGACAGGATCCTCCTTGAATTCTCAGGTGAGATTTCTGACCTATAACTCAACATTTAGTAATTTAGCCAGTCGGCTCTGAAACACATTGTCTTCGTCAGCAGCATTTCTGAAGCAGCAGAACAAGACGTTCATTTGACTCATGCAAAACCCGGCTACATTCCTAAAACTCCAACAAATGCAAAGCAAATCATTCTGACTCACTGATTAATGAACGCCAGCAGCTGCTTACAAAACTTAAGGACGGGAACATCTATGACTGTGGCACTTCAGATTCGTTTAGATCTATAAACAAGTAACCCCGTGAAAACTGACAGTGGATAAAGGAAATTGATTTGCATTGGGTTTATCTCACACTATGACAAAATCAAGTAAGAATCGAATACATTCATGTCTGTTTAAAGCTGTAAAGAAATTAAGGTTTAAAGGCTTTTCATTAAAAAGCTCAGTCAAGTTTCTAAGAAACTTGGCTAAATAAAAAGATGTTTCATGTCTGTGGTGCAACTAAAATCATGTGTTTTAGCCATTTATAGTTTGATTTCTTTTAAAATGGTAAACACTTGTGTTTTCAAAACAGTGTGATATAACTACACTGATTCAACCAATGATGTGAGTTTTGAGTAGGAAGATTTGTTTGTCTGACCAATGGCAGACAGAGAAAGTATTCAGGGAAACCTGTTTGAAAACAAAAACGAAAACTTTTTTGCCAAAAATAGTGTTAAAAAAATAAAAATTACCAATAGAGCTTCTGCAGTTCAATTCTTTTAATCTGCTTTAAACTACATGAAAGATTTAATTAGCTGATTAATTAATTAATTAATTAGCTTCATATACTTTTAGACAAAAACGTTCACTTGCAAATATAAGCTTTAGTACCTTTTTTAAGTTTTAGCGAAAATGTATAGAGGCAAATATTGCCGTTTACTACTACTTATTTTTAATTTGGTGAAATTTCCAGTAGTAGGGCCCTATAATTAATAATTGCGGAATCCATTCATAAAAACGGAATTTACTATATAACGCGGAATGTCATGGAATTTATCAAATTTTTGATGAATTAATAAAAAGCAGGTCAGTACACTTAAATTAAATCGTGATTATAGACTAGTGTCTGTGAATATTAAACCGCAAAAAGAAAAATGAATCCTGCATGCCTGTGTGACTCTGAAATGAATGATGCGGAAGCGCAGTTTCATTTACTTCACACCACCTCACACACAATCGCGCAGGCGCACACACACTGAAGCACATGCGACGCTCGCGGTGTTTTCGTCCTCTGTCGCCACACTATATGAACGCACAAATTCATCTCCAGAGCTGCTCTGAAAGTGACTTCATCAGCATTTAAATGCTTCGTTTGAGAAAACTACCGTCATAAACACAGAGAAACTAAAGCTCTAGGCAAACCATCAAAATAAAAGTTCGATTTAACTTGACAGAAACATTAGGCCACTGTTGTACAGTAGAATTTAGATAAATTAATTTAACAATAAATTATTAAAATATATTTCTAAACAATAATCTCAATGTTTCTTCCATGTTTTAATTTTAACACTAAGCTCTGTTGTGCAGCACATTGTTTGACAAAAAAAGTTTAATTTCATGATTAAAAGATAAATTAAATGGCAAGCGTTCATTTGATTGCCAGGAAAATTTAAATACACAACAGAACTTCTGAAAAAAAAAAAAAATCATAAAAATATATTTTTTTAATAAATAAATATTGTTGTTTTTAAGAATTCAATTAATTAGACATGATTTTTGATTATTAAAATTGAATAAAACCATTAAAATGGAATCAATTTAATTTGGTAAAAATAAAATTTGAGGGGAAAGAATAAAACGTTTATCATATCATCATTTTTTTTTTTTTTGTTAAACTTATTAAATTGTTGGTAAATTGGACAAGATTCATTATTTCCATTAATTAGACATGCTTTTTGATTACTAAAATTTAATTTAACCATTAAAATGGAGTCAAAAAATAAATAAAACGGAAAAAACGGAATCTAGAAAAATTAAAACGGAATTTGGGAAAAATTCAACGGATTTCATAGGACCCTACAATAGGCTAAATTAAATTAAATGTAGTTTCACACTATTGTATATCGAAACTTGTTTCCACTACTAAATAACATAAAAAGGTAATTGCAAATTTTTATCTCACAATTCTGACTTTTCTTTGCGCAATTGCAAGTTATAGTCAGAATTGCGAGACATAAAGTAAGAATTGTATGATATATTTTTTTTTTGCAATTGCGAGTTTAACACAATTCTGACTTTTTTTTTTTATAATTGTGAGATATAAACTCTTAATTGCGAGTTACAAAGTCAGAATTGCATGATATAAACTTGCAATTGCGTCTTATTATGTCAGTCACTCAATTCCCTTTTTAATTTTTATTTCATGGTGGAAACAAGCTTCCAAATTGTAAATGTTAAAAACGTTGTAGTTCATTTAATAAAAAAAAAAAAAAGTGGAAAACATGAATTTTACTTTTTACATTTAACATTTTGAATCTACTTCGCAACAAAGGCTTGTACTAAAACATAAATACAGAAATATAGGCAAAAGACAAAATAAATAAATAATTCAAATGCACTGCTGAAAAACATTGTCTCTCATGCCAAATATTTAAACAAAACTGTTCATGATACCAAAAAACATCAGTTAATTGCGTTCAAAGTTCTTAATATAAAAACTCCTTCCACGTCTCTCAACCAATAAAATCAGAGCAATGAGCAGCTTAATAAACACACCGCTCCGTAATGAACCTATATACTCAATGGCCGTTGCAGCAATGTGTTGACAATGGTTGTTTTGAGCAGTTCATTAACCCAGAATTGGCACACGCCGGTGAACTACGTCTCCAGGCCTGTTAAACTGTGCCGGCAGCCCACAAACACTGCATACTAAACTGTGAAATCTGACACTCACCAAAAAAAGCAAACTTTACCAATATGTTTTAATTAAAACAAGGAGAAAAGACATTTTAAGCGTCTCATTGCAGAAGTGCACCAGAATTAGTATTGCTGGCTTGCACAAGTCTAAGATGCAAACCATGTTGTGTAAACAGTGACATTCCCTGTCTGACACATTCGCAATATTCCCTTTATGACGACAGGGTCAAAGTGACAGTTGGGTCCGAACTAAATATTAGCTTGCTGACAGGAGCTGTGCTTTGGACAATGCTGAAATCTCAGCTAGTTCAACCAGTCAAGCAACAATACAATCTCGGCAGACGTCGGCACTGCCAGCCTCAGCAAAAAATCTCATTCATTAAAAGCTAGTAGCCGGACTTGACCCGTCGTGTCACGTGTCCGTCTGTGTTGTGTTTCAGAGTGGGCTGCACT
Source organism: Chanodichthys erythropterus (assembly GCF_024489055.1). NCBI lineage: Eukaryota > Metazoa > Chordata > Actinopteri > Cypriniformes > Xenocyprididae > Chanodichthys > Chanodichthys erythropterus. The sequence goes on along the minus strand of NC_090230.1, from coordinate 24,684,288 downwards.
GGTGGGCCGTCTGAAGACACAAACGATCGGCTCCAAGAGAACAGAGGCATTTTCCTACTTTGAGACAATAGAAAGCCTTGTCACCGCACACACGTGATCTTTTGTTGGGTAAATAAAGCCGGATATTTGCACACAACTATCAGTTTAAACTGTAAAAAATTGTGTTTTTCCTCAGTATTTGTCCTGTTTACTACACACATTTACTTGAGATGGAGTTTACTGAGTACTTAAACTAAGAAAAAATCTCTCAGTATTACCTTTTAATGAAGTATATTTGAATTTTTACTTGTTTTTTTTAAAAAAAATTCTCACTTATTTTGCCTTTCAAGTAAATGCATCTTGATTTAAGAATGTTTTTGTGTACTGGAAAACAAGAACATCACTTTTTGAAGTGTATACTTCTTTCTATGGACTTTGAAAGGGAAGTGTAGTATTTCTATTCTGTTTGAATGAAAAGTTATCAGATAAGGTTTTGAAGACTTTCTGAAACAAACAACGAAGACCCAAAAATTGACCATTAACAAAGAACAGCATTAAAACTTGGGTTCAGTGTAAAGCAGAAGGAAGTGTGGCATCTGTAACAGCTTTCAGGGTCGTAAACTAAATGCTCGATTCCTGCAGGTTACATCACTGCCGTCACACACGTCATTTCTGGCACAGATTTTGCTGATGTTGTCATAGTAGGGATTCTGAACTGTTCAAGTTTTGGCTGTTGTGTTTCGGCACTGCATGCAACCTCGCCATGCCAGGATAGAGGGGCTAATGATGTGTGGCATTTTCTCACTAACTCGATTTGCGTCTCTGATAAGTGAAACTTGACCTGACTGTGTCCTGAGCGGAGCGGAGGCTTATTCGGTGTGCCAGGCTAACATGACACCAAAAAAGGGACTATGGATAACTAAATGGCCAATAAAACTCTTTCCGCAGGTGTCACAGACGAGGCTAAAGATAGTCCTAGACTAAAATGCATGTTTGAGCTGTTTTAACTGAAAGCAACTTGCAGTGACATATCTTAAAATACATCAGTGTCATTGTTTTGTCTCAAAGTCTTTTTTTCTTTTCCAAAGGCATGTTTATGAAAGCTACTTAAAGGAATAGTTCACACAAAAAGGATCTCATATTTACTCACCTTCAAGCCATCCTAGCCATCTTCTTTTCATATTTAAATATATCTTTGCTCTTCCAAGCTTGATAATGGGAGTGAATGGGAAAATTGCAAAAAAATTGCATCCATCCATCATAAAAGTAATCCAAACAGCTCCAGGGGGTTAATAAAGGCCTTCTGAAGTGAAGCGATGGGTTTGTGTAAGAAAAATATCCATATTTAAAACTTCATTAACTAAAAAAAAGCTGGGTTAAAAACAACCCAAGTTGGGTTGAAAAATGGACAAACCCAGCAATTGGGTTGTTTTGACCCTGCGGTTGGGTTAAATGTTTGCCCAACCTGCTGTGTAGTTTGATTTAACTCAGCTATTGTTTAAACATTACTGTATTGCTTGCTTAAAATGAACCAGAAATATTGTGGAAATTAACATTTATTAATATTTTTAATTAATTAACATTTATTAAAAAAAATAATAAATAATAATTAAACAACTAACATTTAATAAATTGCTTATTAAATAAATGTTCACCTTTTGATTATTATTGTTTCCTCTAGTAATATTGTGTCTGATTTTTGGGTTCATTTTAAGCCAGCCATATAGTAATTTTTAAACAATAGTTGGTTTAAAACAACCCAATCACTGGGTTTGTCCATTTTCAACTCAACTTGGGTTATTTTTAACCCAACATTTTTTAAAGTGTATATTAACTAGCTTAATAACTAGATATGCATCAATTTGAGTTGGAAGAGTGACCTCTGACCCAACACATGATGTAACGACGAACGCAGGAGTGCAGAGGACAGAGCAAAACAAAACACCGGTCACTAATCTGAAGTCTAAAACTTCATTTTTTTAAAAAAGAAATGTTGGAGGATTTTGATATAAGAAAAGAGGAGCTTAAGTTTGTTTCACAGCGCTATTTGTTTGAACCGTGAGAGGCGACTTAAGCTTACGATACTCCTACATCCTGCGTCTCTTGAGCCGCAAGTCGATTTGAGCAGTAGCTAGTTATTTGAATTTATAAGTTTTAAATATGGATATTTTTCTTACAAAAACCTATCACTTCACTTCAGAAGGCCTTTATTACCCCCCTGGAGCTGTATGGACTACTTTTATGATGGATGGATGCACTTTTTTTTGGCTTCAAAATTGATATTTTTTAAAAATATATCTCCGATATATTTATACACCTCTCCGAGTCATATACACCTAGGATGGCTTGAGGGTGAGTAAATCATGGGATCATTTTCATTTTTGGATGAACTATCCCTTTAAATGTCCTAATTGAACTAAGGACTAATCCTGGCTTAATCTAATCCCTGTCTGTGAAACCTTTGATAGCCCAACATTAACTTAAAGGTCCCGTTTTTCGTGTTTTTTTTTTAAGCTTTGATTGTGTTTATAGTGTGCAATATAACATGTGTTCATGTTTCGCGTGTAAAAAAACACAGTATTTTTCACATAATTTACTTATCTGTATACCGCTATTTCCACTGTCATAAAAACGGGCTGATGACTTCCTTGTTCTATGAAGTCCCTCCTTCAGAAATACGTAACGAGTTCTGATTGTGCCAGCGGTTCCTGTGTTGTGATTCGACAGCAGTTTAGCGCATCTTGCCCGGAAAGGTCACGCCTCTTACCATAACGTGGAGATGCACGCGCTCAGTGTTATTGTAAACATGTCTTTAGTTTTACCCTATCAATTTGAGCCGGAATCAGACCCAGTGATTGGACTGCGGGCTGAAAATAACAGCGTTTCAACGACAAACACACTCTACAAACGCAACTCTTGTGTATTCCTGTGGGCGGAGGTTAGTCAAAAAACTGTTTTAGTGACGTCATTAAAGAAGGAAGTAGAGGGATGTAGTCCAAACTGGCCGTTCGATGTAGGCGACTTCTGTTAAATAAAATATCTCGCTTGGCATTGAACTTTGAGCTTTAAAGTTTTACAGATTTTATTTATACTCTAACAACAACATTACACACTAACTAAAGTTTGAAACATGGGATCACGAAGAACGGGACCTTTAAATAAAACAATTAACAAAATCCTGATAATCACATTCACAAGCATTCACTGTTAAATTCTTAATAAGCTAAAGTTATGAATAATATTCACTGACAACGTTTAGATTTAATTAAAATTCTTTAATCTTTACTTAATATAATGCAGCAGAAAACAAAATTTGGGTACAAATACAATTTTGATTCTTTACAAAATGAGTGAATGCACTTTGGAATGATTCAGTTTATGAACAGTTTTTAAATAAATTATGTGATGCATTTTGGAAATCAGACATTTGATTGCTATTAAGTTCAAGAATCAAGAATTGTGAGGTATTTACATGCATCAACTTCAATTCATTTCTAAATTGCATCAGTAAAGTGCATCAGTAAATTAAAATTTGATCACAACTGGATTTTATTACAATTTACTAAATAGATTCCCAAAAGATGACACACTGACACAATATTTGACTCAGGAAAACCCACAGTTCCACAGTTGTCTGCAGGAGAACTAGCATTAACTATTCAGTGATAGACTGAACTCTAGAGGAGAGGATCCTGGAAACGGCTGATGACACATTTCCAGAACCTAAACCTCTTGAGCAACCGCCTCTGAATGCCAACGTCACTCCCGAGGAGTCATTATGATCTGATGTTATCGGCACGACAGTTGAACACATTCCTTTGAGAGAATGAGCCCAAACAAGAGTTGCGTGAATAAGACCTTGTGCAAGTGTGTGAGCGAGCGAGTGTGTGAGCGAGCGAGTGTGTGTGTGTGTGTGTGTGTGAGTGTGTGAGTGTGTGAGTAATCATTCTGGTGCGAATGAAGGTTGAGTGAATGTCCTCAGGGAATATAGAAACACAAAAAGCATTTGAAATTGAGCCAATAGCACACTTAACTTGAATGTTGAATTTTTTCTGAAAATCTGGGGCCAAGGACAGCTTTCTAAAATATAATATTTTGTATAAATAAGTAATAAAAAAGCACCACTGGGACATAAATACTCATAGCTGAAAATACAATCACACAGGTCTCAGGTTTAGATGGTAACATCAACACTATCTGTGGTCTGCAGTCACGGCTGATGAATAAATGAAGAGAGAGAGAGCGACTGCTGATGTCATCCTGACCGACTGCATGCGGACGTCCTGATGAAACAAGACCAACCCCCTCTAGACCAACTAGGCTAATTGGCCTCTTCAGGGGCTCGGTTGGACCCGAGACATGAGGACATAGTGAAACATGACAGGGGTGTGTGCCTGACAACGCTCAACAAAAGAGGTCCAATTCACCGAGAGCCAATGTAGTATGTTCATGCATGACACTGAAAGACTGCGGTCTGCTTCACAAACCATGAAGCGGCACATCAACTGATACTGATGTGCCGTGATGGACAGGAACATTCACAAACAATGTGAATGTTCCCTTCTGGATTCTCAAGAATTGCCAGTCCACAAAACTAAGCTTTAGGTTTCCCTGAAGGTAAGTATAACTACTGAACAATTGAGCCCCTAAAGGGACATGATGGTGGAAAAAATATGAGATAGGAGGAAAAACATTTGCGTTCCTCTGAGAATGTTTGCAAAACCTTTATGTTCCCCCGAGAAACTTTGCGTTCACTCACAAAACCTTTGCGCTCCCAAGAGAAACTTTGCGTTAAAGGGATAGTTCACCCATTCACTCACCCTTTGGTTGTTCCAAACCTGTATAAATTGCTTTGTTCTGTTGAACACAAAGGAAGATATTTTGAAGAATGTGGTAAACTGAAGAGTTTTGGGGCACCATTGACTTCCATAGTTTTTTTTTTCTCCTACTATGGAAGTCAGTGGTGCCTTAAAGTGGCCTGGTTACAAACCAAATCAAAATATCTTCCTTTGTGTTCAACAGAACAAATTTACACAGGTTTGGAACAACTTGAGGGTGAGTAAATGATGACAGAATTTAACTATCCCTTTAACTCACAAAATCTTTGCGTTCCCCCGAGAAACTTTGCGTTCCCCCGAGAAACTTTGCGTTCCCCCGAGAAACTTTGCGTTCCCCCGAGAAACTTTGCGTTCCCCCGAGAAACTTTGCGTTCCCCCGAGAAACTTTGCGTTCCCCCGAGAAACTTTGCGTTCCCTCGAGAAACTTCCCCCAAAAAAACATTTTGCGAACAAATGCAAAACATTTGCCAGAGAACATAGAGACATTGATATACAATTTTTCACCCCATCGCCTATTTTTTTTTTTTCAATCACCATATTGATATCTACAGAGCTCATATAGGGGCTCTGTAGATATCAATCCAAAAAAAATAAAAAATTCTGTTACTTATAAATGCTAAATATAATAACATAAAAACTATTTATTTAATCTAGATGCCAAAGCAACATTTCTCACTTTCATTTAGTTTAACTTGATGTTTTTAAATAACTAAATTAACTGATTAATTCATTCATTGAAATAAAATGATTAAAAACCATATTAAAAAAATAACAAAAACAGAATTAAACTTTAAAATTTCGAAACTAATTCAAAATAGTAATAAAATTTGCAGTAATAGCATCTCAATGATACTAAAAATCACATGGCTACATGGTAAACCTTATAACCTTAAAAGACAAAGACACCCAAACAGAGCAAAAGTGGACCCAAAGCAAATGTATCATGGAAATAAGTCACTTTATATACTTCAATCTTATTGTTAAAAACAATATTACAGAGATATTTCAAAGTATCACAGTTATAAGAAGAAACCAACCACACTTGGGCCGATGCCCTGCATCTGAGCTAGTTCTGAGGACTAGTTTCGCTTGCTATTTTTTGTAATTGCCACAAACCATGAGCGAAACTTGCCAAAAGTACATTTTAAACGGTTTGATCAGAACCGGTGTGACCGGCATTCAAAGCCACCAAATACTTCTACATCAACTGGATTGTTAAGAAAATAAACTCCTGAAGAAGTTTCTCCTAACAGGTTCCTCAAGATCTTCATACTTGTCATACTCCGCAACAAACCCTAAAAATCTGAGTTTCTTTTAGAAGTAATACCTTGTTGTTCCATTCAAATACCATGAAACATGAAAACAGAGTAATATCCTAAACAGTACCATCTAACGCCACAGTAAGCATATCAGACTCACTTTTTCTCATGCACATTGGGTTTTAGATGTCAAACGAGATCCCACCCACCGAACATTCAGCTCTGGAATGTTTCTGCAGTCTATTCTTAGTCCTAAATCTAAAATATTAGTTCAAGACGCTGAACGCGCTTCCTGCAAAAACCCAACAGCTGATAGAGCGATGGTGGATCTTACATAACAAAATCATGTTATGACACCTGGAGTTTGGTTTGACTTGTGGTGAAAATTAGAAGCATGTTTATTAAAGGAGTGGTTCACCCGAAAATTATGATTTTGTCATCTTTTACTCATACTCAAACTGATAAAGCAGTCCATATGAGTAGTGCACTCTTCTAGAAGCATTATGATAGAATAGTTTAATGAAAAAACAGAAATTTAAAGGATTAGTTCAGTTTTAAATAAACTTTTCCTGATAATTTACTCACCCCCAATGTCATCCAAGATGTCTTTCTTTCGTAAGTCGAAAAGAAATGAAGGTTTTTGATGAAAACATTCCAGGATTTTTCTCCATATAGTGGATTTCAATGGACTCCAGACAGTTGAAGGTCAAAGTTTCAGTGCAGCTTCAAAGAGCTTTAAACAATACCAGATGAGGAATAAGAGTCTTAACTAGTGAAACGATTGATTTTCAAAAAAAAAACCCCAAAAAAACAACTGTATATGCTTTATAAACACAAAATATCGCCTTGCACATGCTTCTGCTTTCCATATTCTTCAAAACGCTTACGCTGCATGTCCTACGCCTTCCCTATTCTACTTACGGAACAAACGCGGCGCCAGTTTTTTTTTTTCTGTAAGTAGAATAGGGAAGGCGTAGGACATACAGCATAAGCGTTTTGAAGAATACGGAAAGCGGAAGCATGTGCAAGGCGATATTTTGTGTTAATAAAGCATATACAGTTGTATTATTTTTTTTTTTTAATGAGCGATGGTTTCTACTTGGGTAAAGTTGGTTTTATATTCGCACATTCGGACTTCTGATAAATTCAGACTTTCCAATAAATGTGCAATAAATTAATGTTTGCGAATTTTAAGCAGCGACATGATATTGACAACCAACGATTGTCAACTTACAACATTTTTCACAGTCGATCAAAATAGGCAAGTATTGTTTTAATGGCATATTTACTTGTGAATGTCCACTGAATGTCCAATGTAGTGTGATTAACAAGCTATTGAATATGGATGTCCGAATGTGCGAATATAAAACCCACTTTACCCAAGTATGGTTTCTCTATATAAGACTCTTATTCCTCGTCTGGTATCGTTTGAAGCTGCACTGAAACTGTAATTTTGACCTTCAACCGTTTGGAGTCCATTGAAGTCCACTATATGGAGAATAATCCTGGAATGTTTTCATTTTTCACTTAGCAGTCACTTAACTTTTTTTCAGAGCTTGGCAAAGCGAGTCCCCATTCACTTTCATTGTATTGAAAAGAGTAGCACGAACTTTGTAACAAAGCTCTCCTGTCGTGTTCCACATATGAATGAACATCAGAAGGTTTGCAGGAAACATGGGTGAGTAAATGATGACATAAAAAGTAGTTGATTTTTGAGTGCACTATCCCTTTAAAACCAAGCTTTCCCACAGTGAGACGCACTCATATGTCACTAGTACCATTGAACTTCGCTAGAATTCAAATCATGCTTAAGACATGACACTTTACTGTTCATGGACCACATGCTAAATCAAAGGTGTTGTATTCATTTGATTTACCATTCATTTCTGTCAGATATTATAGACTCAAACACTCCAGCTCAACAAGGAAGCTCGTCTCACGAGTGGGCTTGTAAAAGTAGGGCTGAAATAAGACACATAAAAGACTTTGAAGCAATGAACAATACATGAAATCCTCTTTTCCCGAGTCTAGGCCTTAATCTGGTCAGCTGACAGATGCATCTGGCTAGGAGTTCATGACCAGGAGGCTTGAAATTTCTCTCATGTTCAACCAGCCTAAATGGACTTCCCAAAACAACTCATTTTAAAAGTTAAGACACGTGCATGCATAACCAAGCATGTGATGCGAGTTTAAAAGACTGAAATTGATATATCAGCTAAGTTTAAGCTATTTTCCTGATGATCAAATGAATGCCAAACACTCAAAAAGCCTTCCATCAGTCACAAATCATACCTCTCGAAAAGGATCCGTACTGCGAAGATCCCTAAGGCCAGCGGCAGCGCGGAGAACAAGTGGCCGGCTTTCGGGTACTCCACCCCGGGCGCGGGGTCGGCTAGATCCGCCCAAGTGACATTGTGCGGAAGCCAGAAGCGCTCGTTCCAGAACCAGGCTGAGAGCGCAGCCATGTTAGAGGAAAAACTAAAGATCCAGGGAGAGGAGAGGACGTATAGAAAGAAAGTATGCGGGTGAGAAACGATTCACCGCCCCCTTTCTCCCTCTCTCTCTCTTCCTCTAGTGTGTGTGGTTGAGTGTGGACGTGTTGAAGGTGTTTCCACTCCCGTGATGCGGCTGCACGAGGAAGTGTGCGAACAGATCTCGCGCGCGCGATGTGTACTACGTAGATCACAAACGGTATTACGAAACTAAATGCTCATTAATAATATATAATACATATATATAGTAAATATATTATTGTTCTAGCGTAGAGTTTTAAGAAATTGTCGTTTATGCATTTTGGCTGAAACTATAGTCAGCGATCCGAATCATATCTTTTGAACTGATTCTTTTTCATAATTTGGTCAAACTCATTCTGAGACAGTAAACTTTTAGATTTCACAGGTCATCAACGAGATATTTTGCTCGAAAGTGTAGTGATAAATAGCAGTAAGTTAAGAAATAATTCACACAAATAAATAAGTTCTTTGAAACGATTCTTTTGAACGAAGCGACTCGCTCAAACGAATCATACTTGTCAACGCGTCGTCATGACAACGTCAACCGCTTGTTATTTGGCGCCCCGATGTGGACAAAGCATAGGGACAAAGTGACAAACTACGAACAGTAAACGCATTCATTATTGACGCGCTTAAATGTATCGCCATTTATCACATGGAAATTATTAATTAAAAATAAAGATCCAGCACATATCATATAATTATAGTGTCTACAGTGGATTTTTATTGACAGTTCATGATATATAATTTTAATTGACTAAATTTAAGTTTAATATTAAAGATGACATAGGTTTAGAAAAAATACTAAAGATAAAAAACAACAAGAAGCTTAATAATAATAATAATAATAATAATAATGATGATAATTGCCCCTAATGGGACCTTTAATTTCTGACACCGACAGATGGCAATAAATATAACAAGCTAGTAATCTTTTTCTCTGGCTTTGTTGTACAAAGTGTTATTTCAGGGTTTGATATATTCTTATAATGGAGAAATCACTATAATGGCTATATTTAACACCTATAAATATTTATGTTTATTTAACATTACCCCTAAAATTTAACTTGGCTGAGCACATCTTTAATGTGTGATATTTAAAATTGGCATCTCAAACGAGTTCACCTCCTTCATCAAATCATGACATCAAATTCCCATTTCAATAAAGTCCAACACACACACACACACAAACACACACACACACACCAGCACCTAACTTATGCATCTGTTTAACTTATAACATGAAAGTAAGATTAATAATATAACTTAGATTACACATTTTTCAGTTTTACTCAAATTAGGCTGCAAAAATGAGTACACCCCACAACAAAAAGTACTACATCTAGTACTTTGTATGATTTTTAATGACAGCACCAAGTCTTCTAGGCATGGAATGAACAAGTTGGCAACATTTTGCAACATCTATCTTTTTCCATTCTTCAAAAATGAGCTCTTTTAGAGACTGGATGCTGGATGGAGAGTGATGCTCAACAGAATTCCCCATAGGTGTTCGATTGTGTTCAGATCAGGAGCCACTGAATCACTTCCACCCTGTTCTTCTTCAGAAATCCAACAGTGGCCTTAGATGTGTGTTTGGGATCATTGTCATGTTGGAAAAGTGCATGACGACCAAGGGCACAGAGTGATGGTAGCATCTTCTCTTCTCTACATTTGTAGTCTAAAATTTAGCTTTGCTCCAGAGACTTTCAGTGGGGTGTACTCATTTTTGCATCACCCTAATTTGAGTAAAACTGAAAATTTTGTTCTCTAAGTTATATTATTAATCTTACTTTTATGTTATAAGTTAAACAGATGTTATATAATACTTAGTCTTGTCAACATTTTGGAAATTGTTTTTGTGTTCATTGAGATATTGTTTAAAATGTTACTTTTCAAAGGGGTGTACTCATCTACGCTGAGCACTGTATGTCTACACAGAAGTAAGCCCTGATTCTGCCCTGGTACAGTTTGTGTCAAGCCATTATTTAGTCTGGTTGTTTGATGAGAAAGAGATGAAATGTAGTTGCAATAAACGCATTAAGAATCTGTACAACTGTAGCAGCAGATGACTATTATTCTGTTGAGCGGAAATGAGGATATTAACGCTTAGTATAGATTTAGAAAAAGTAGCTTTTTTTTTTTTTACTTAATTTGCTACGTGCACTTTACTGTAATAACATCACAGCAAACACAGCACTTGCACACTATGCACTCATGTTTTGTTTCAATTCTCATTTGTATATAACTTCGGAGAAAAGCTCTGCTAAATGAATAAATGTAAATGACGAACAACTGATGATGACACGGTTTGATGTCTGGTTGACCAATCAATCAGCGGAAAGGGGTGTTTTATCCCTGCCCACATGTAGAGATTGAATATTCAAGCTTGGAAAAATTAAAAACGAATATTCAATACAATATTAAATAATTCAATTCAATATTAAATAAAAAAAACAACTTATCGGATTTGGAAGATACCCTGATTAGACATGTTTACCAAGCAATGTTTTCACAGAAAATATAATTAAATAAATATCTATTATAACATTTAAAACAGTTTATTCAAATTCAGCACAGTTAAATTCATTCACATTTTTATCAAAACCCCCAAAATAATGAAAAACTATAAACTTTAAAATTAAACATTTTAAACATACAAATAGAGTGCAAAAGTCACAGCCATTTTTCAAAAACTACAAGAACAAAGTGCAATAAACTGTAAAACTATTGTGCTACAAACCAGTGTGTTTAAAATAATAGGAAATACAGGTTTGCAATATCAAGCAGCATAATGGACTGTTTTTGTACACTTACAAATAACTGGAAGGAATGAACTGGAAGCCTCACACATTCAAGTTAAATGGTACAAGTGCTACAAACCAGTGTGTTTAAAACCCACTTAATAAGGTGCATAAACTCTGGAAGTATTTGTGCTTTTGTTCTAAAGAAAAAAAATTGATTGGAAGTGTGGGGTGGGGGGGGTGTAAGACTATACAAAGGTATACATGTCTTCTATGAGGAAATAAAGCCTATTATGCATTGTGAGAAAAAACATCAATATAATATGGATAGTGTAGTAATTCACAGTACATTTTTGTATAGAAGCATTGACTAATAACCTGAGAGCTCATGGCTGGTGTGTCTTAATGGTTTATACGCTGGGTGTACAATGAGTGTTAAACAATAAGTTCAGCAAGAAGGCTGAATGCTACAAGTATATTATTTGTGACTTAAAGGGTTAGTTCACCCAAAAATGAAAATAATGTCATTAATTACTCACCCTCATGTCATTTCACACCCATAAGACCTTCATTCATCTTCGGAACACAAATTAAGATATTTTTGATGAAATCCGATGGCTCATTTTCAGATGCCCAGAAAGGTACTAAAGTCAAATTTATTTATTTATATAGCGCTTTTACAATTGGTAATTGTAACTAAAGGCATATTTAAAACAGGTCATGTGACTACAGTGGTTCAACCTTAGTGTTATGAAGTGACACTGCTTCTGAGCTTTACGAATCATTTGTTTCGAATTAGTGATTCAGATCTACTATCAAACGGCTAAACTGCTGAAATCACATGACCTTGGCGCTCTGAACCACTGATTCAATTCGTAAAGCTTCATGTAGCACTAGATATTGTTGAAAAGTCGTTATTTAGGGGGGTTTTTTGGCACACAAAAAGTATTCTTGTCGGTTTATAACATTAAGTCTGAGCCATCAGACTTTATCAAAAATATCAAACAAAGTTATGAACAAAGGTATTACGGGTGTAGAACGACATATTTCTATGTTTCACCTAGTGGTTACAACATGAGGCAAGATTCTTTGGGAAGTCTTTTTCCAAAAGCTTTACTCCAGAAAACCTGGAGTAAACCTCCACTACAAGCACTTAACTAACCCACAACCAGTAAAACAAAGGCACTTATAATAACTAGGGCGGCAACGATTAATCGTGATTAATCGTTTGCAAAATAAAAGTCTGTGTTTACGTAATATATATGTGTGTGTTCTGTGTATAATAATTATGTATATATAAATACACACATTCATGCATAAATTTAAGAAAAAGGTTATATTTATATATAAAATATTAATGTTTATATGTAATATAAAATATATATAAATATATATATTTATAATACATGCATATATTTCTAAACTTTATACCTGTATGTGTGTGTATTTATATATACAAAATTATTATACACAGAACACACACATATATTACGTAAACACAGACTTTTATTTTGCAAACGATTAATCGTGATTAATCGTTGCAGCCCTAATAATAACTATTATAAATTGCTTGTGATATTCCTTACTTGTCACTATGTTTAAAGGCATATGCTAAAAGAATAAAGCTGCAACTATCAAATCATTAAAACACATCATTTAAGACACATAGATGATCACATTACTAAGGCCCTGTTTATACCTGGTAATAAGATGCATTTTGGTTGATTGGATCACAAGTGGATGAAGCTAAATATAGGTGTAAATGGGGTCTAAAACATTTTGAACTTAAACCACTTCCAGAGGTAGTTGAAAACGCATTCGACCTGATTGCTTTCATAGTGTAGACGCTCATGTCAGATGGTTCGAACAGCCACAAAAGACCGTCTACTTTCTGCCTACTGACTTAATGCGTAACATTATGGGAAGCACGCTAGCCAGACGGGATCTAAACTGTCAGCTGAAGACCCAAGTTTGGTTTGAAGATGAAAAATGTACCCAGCACAATGTTCTCCCTCCATTCCTGATTTCTAACACACACTCACAGCGTTCGGCCAGTCTTTCGGCTGTCAGAGCAGAAACGAAAGCTGATGCTCTCTGTATGTTTTTCCATCATCTCTGCTCATGTTCATATGTAAATCATTGACCCACCCACAGACCCTTTCCTCAAAGAAATCAGGACAGACGTGCCTGAAAGTGGACAAAAGAGACGGATTAAAACACCAGGTGTAAAAGGAAATGCGTCTCCCTCATCTACTTGTGATCTAACGGACCAAAACACATCTTAATACCAGGTGGAAACAGGGCATAAAATTATCTATGCTTCCAATAATGGATGATTTAATAATTCTGTAACAAGAATCATAAATCAATGTGACTTGCAAAGGATTTCATCAAGTTGCAGCTCAAAAACACAAGCCATTAGGGACTTTTAGAGACTTGTAAGAGTAGAAAAATGTTTTGCCAATTCACTTCTTCACATTCTATTCTACATCTTCACTCTGATCCTTTAGGTCTTGGTATTCCTCCGTCTGTAAGAAATCAACAAATCACAGAAGGTAAAGAATGACAAATGAACAGCGTCATTTACAGTTACAGAAACTCAATAAATGAGCTTTTTTTCAGTACAGATGCAATAAAACAGACCTGAATGTGATGTAAAGTCAGAGACTTTTACAAACATACACTATAGTAGTGCAGTATCTTACCTTTTCCATGACTGTAAGCAGAATGTTTTTCTTGCTTTTCTTCATGTCTCCTTTGAAAAATAAATCACACACACAAATTAATATAAATGTTGCACATAAAAATATTTTCTCTCATTATAATATCTTTAGGAGATGCTTACCATTTCTAGATCTCGTGCAGCAATAGTAAGTCACACCAGCAGCTGCAGCTGCAGCTACAGACACCAGCACCAGAACACCACCAACAACTATTCCTGCTATAACACCTGGAGACAGATCTGAACCTGGTACAGATAAAGACAGACAGTCATTAGTGTGAGGGAATCTGACAGATTGATCTATATAAAACACTATGAAATACCAGAATCTGATTCAGTTTAAAGTAGATCACGGTTTCATACAGTGATCAGAAATACTGTTGCCTCAGTACCAAGTCATCAAAGTAATAAAATAAATAGATGTAACAATGCCATATTTCTTTATATTACACTGTAAGAGTGGCTTTCCTTCCAAATGATTAAATGATGCTCACCAGTGACAGTAACATTGAAACTCTTAATCCTTGTAATACTGAATCTGCTGCTGATGATCTTCAGTGTATATTCTCCAGAGTCTGTGGTTCTGGTGTTTGTGATGGTCAGAGATCCAAACGGATCCAGCTTCAGTCTGTCTCTGAATCTTTCATCACAATGAACATCTGTACAGATCTTACTCTGATCTCCACTCGCGATGAGAGTGTCATTAAAATACCACATCAACAAATTATTTGGGTTTTTTACTATAGGAGTCTGACAGATTCTCCCTCCTTCACTGACTTTCTCTTCACTTCTAGTTCAGCAGCAGGAACATCTGAAACACAAACCAACAACATGAGAAATTATTTTAGTCTGCCTAGTCTGTGAAACAATGTTTATCCACATTTACAAATGCAATTTATGTATTTATTTTACATCTAATTCTCTGCATTTTGGTACAAAAATGATGATGACATATTAGATTGATTTACTTATACATTAATGTTACATACATTAAATACATTAATGATGTGATTTAAACACATATATTCTGCTTTTGTACATTTATAAAGACTCACCGTGAACTGCAATATTGAAGATCTTTCCACTGCTGTTGAACTTAAGGTGATAAACTCCAGAGTCAGTTTTTCTGGTGTTTGTGATGGTGAGATCTCCTGTGTGACTGTCCACCTTCAGTCTGTCTCTGAATATCTCATAACACTGAACATCTGAACAGATATTAAACCGATCTCCATAAATGAAAGCAATGCGCATGTCATGGAAATACCATTTAATTCTGTCTTGTTGGTTTCTTGTAATATTAGTGTGTAGAGTGACTGAATCTCCCTCAATCACTGACACTTCATCTGTGCCATCAGACGCACCTGGAGAAGAAATTAACACTTAATTAAAAATCTCTTTTTAGATAAAAAAAAAAAACAACACTTTTTTTCTACATATCAATGATTCACAATTCAACACATGCAAAGAAACAGCAGAAATAAAACATTGATTTACACTTTCAATAAACAAACATGAGCAACATGAATGTCTTGTATAGCTTACATTTATTTATATTTACATTAATGCATTTGGCAGACGCTTTTATCCAAAGCGACTTACATTGCATTATACTATACATTTCTGTCTGAGTATGTGCAATCCCTGGGATCGAACCCATGACCTTGGCATTGCTAGTGCCACACTCTAATCACTGAACACTTGGGTAAAGTTGGTTTTATATTCGCACATTCGGACTTCTGATAAATTCAGACTTTCCAATAAATGTGCAATAAATTAATGTTTGCGAATTTTAAGCAGCGACATGATATTGACAACCAACGATTGTCAACTTACAACATTTTTCACAGTCGATCAAAATAGGCAAGTATTGTTTTAATGGCATATTTTCTTGTGAATGTCCACTGAATGTCCAATGTAGTGTGATTAACAAGACTATTGAATACGGATGTCTGAATGTGCGAATATAAAACCAACTTTACCCAAGTGTTAGTAAAGCTACTGTAGATATTCTAAATTATATTTTAAAGTTTAATGCCACTTTCGACTCGCTGACAGTTTTTTTTTGTTTGTTTTTTTTACGAGCACCGACATGACGTCATTTGTTGACGTCGGTACAGCCAATAAATTTAAGGTTCGTGTTGCCCTTTAATTTTAATTTAATTTTATTTAGTTATTGCATCCTTATGTGGATAAACATTATTTGTTAAATGTGTTGAGGATATATTTGTTTTGTATTTTTGATATTCAATTTAAATGTAAGTGGACCTCGTAGAACAAGCCTTACACGAATTTCACTCTGCAAGAAATAGTGAAAAGTAAAGTTTAACTAAAATGAGTACTCCACTATAGGGGTAACGTTTTGGTGTTAATAATTCGGCACAGCACAGGTTCACGGGCAGGTAAAGTAGTCTAAAACTATTTAACGTTGTTTTTTATCGTTGACAGGAAGATGCATTGTAACAAGTAAGTGTCTTACCGTGAACAAGGACTGAAAACACTACCAACACAGTAATGATAAACTTATTTTTCAGCATGTTTGTTACGATGAATGAAGTCGGCATGAAGTTTCACGTTTCCGGGGTTGTTCGTCTTCTGTTTTTAATGGCGGGTGGCACCAACGCAAAGGTGCATTATCGCCACCTACTGTATTGGAGTGTAGACCAGAGTTTACCCATTTCGTCAAGTACAAAATTAAATTCTTTTAATCAGCTCTGGCATCTTGACATAAAAAAATATATATATTTACAGATGGATTAGAGAGTTTATCTTTAATCTTTAGTTCATATACTCCCACCGAATTCATTCTTCATTGTTTCTCGTTCATTAGTATACTTTTGACGGATGCAAATAACATGTTCTACTGATTCCTCCATTCCACAGTACGCACAAAATCCTGTTGGATGTTTATTTATTCATTTTAAGGTTTGCTTCAGCATGGTATGTCCAACTCTTAATCTTGTTAGAATAGTTTCCTCTTTAGTATTTCTTCTTGTTTCCCTCACCCATCCTACTTCCTGCTGTATTTCATAAAGCTGATGTCCTGTATATCCTGTATCCATTTTTCTTGCCACTTCTTAGTGGTATATGCTTTTGCTTCATATTTACTAAGTGAGATATTCATGATGTCCTCAGTTTTCAAAGCTGATCCATGCTTTATCCCCCTATGAGCTGGTATCCACATAAATATAATCATGATGTTCATATTAAATACAGATTAAATACAGATTTTCATATATCTCATTTACTATATCCTGTGAGATGTAAAATATTTCAATGAGTTTAATACCAAGTCTTTTTGATGCAGTGTCTTCTATCCACTGTATAGTGCTGTTGCTATTGCCATCCTATACTGATAAATGATCTGATGTTCTCCTGTTAATAAAAATGTTTAAAGATGGACAACTAAAAGCAAAACCTGTTCTCCCTGTATTAGGATCTTTAGATCCATCAGTATACATGGACTAAATGCATGATAAACAGTTTGCAGTCTATCTTCAACAATAGCTGCAATGTTTACAGATTCTTTAAATACTTTAATTAATTCTAGCATGAATACTGCAGGAAATATCCATGGCGGAGTTATTGATAATGGTACACTGTAAAAAAAATCCCAGTAAAAATCCCAGTAAAAAAAACGGCAGCTGTGGTTGCCAGAACTTTACCGTAAAAGATACAGTAGCAACGTAAAAAAAAATCTGTTAAATTTACGGTAAAATAACGTATTTAATTAACTGATATAATGTTAATTTACCAACCTAATGAAATACTAATATCTGTTTTGTACCTTTATAATACACTGACAGTCACCAAACACAGTGGTGATAAGAGTCACATGATGAATCAAAGTTCATCACAAGCAGATTTTCCGCAAGCTGAGGAGGACAATACTAATATATAGAAGGTGCACAAAGTGTCATTCACACACACACTAAACACCATCAAGGTAACATGCATGAAATTGTAAAAATGCAATAAACATTAATTTAACAACATTAGATGTAACATAAAACCCTAATGTACATAACTGATTAGAAAAAAATTAGAAAAGCTAAGAAGAAACAGAGTTATTTCAACAAAAATATATCAAATGTGAAGTGTCACGCAGGGAATTGTGGGAATGTCAATTTACGTTTTTTCACTGTAAATTTTACAATGAATTGTTATTTTTCACTTTCAAAAACTGCGAATTTAACGGTATTTTACCGTAAAATTACATTAAATGTACCATTAGATCTATTACAGTTATTCACCGTACTGTATATTGTATGGAAACTTTCTGTAAACCAATTAACAGTTTTTCACCGCAGCATTTTTACAGTCTTTTACTGTTAAAAATTTAACGGTATTTTACCGTAAAATTACATTAAATGTACCATTAGATCTATTACAGTTATTCACCGTACTGTATATTGTATGGAAACTTTCTGTAAACCAATTAACAGTTTTTCACCGCAGCATTTTTACAGTCTTTTACTGTTAAAATCACGGTAATTTTTTACAGTCCACCTATATGTTAGTATTGTCCTTCTCAGTTTGTGGAAAATCTGCTTGTGATGAATTTTGATTCATCATGTGACTCTTATCACCACTGTGTTTGGTGACTGTCAGTGTATTATAAAGATACAAAACAGATATTAGTACTTCATTAGGTTGGTAAATTAACATTGTATCAGTTAATGAAATATGTTATTTTACAGATTTTTTTTTTACGTTGCTACTGTATTTTTTACGGTACAGTTCTGGCAACCATAGCTGCTGTTTTTTTATCATAAATTTTACTTGGATATTTTTTACAGCATGGGAAATGTTTAACAATGCCTTCATCACATAATTTTTTTCATTAAATTTCTTTTAAACACCCTTTTTAAATGTCATTTTATATATTTTATTACTATAAAATACATACCCATTTAAATATATATTTTGCGGAAATTATTTAATGTTTATGTTCAAGCACAAATCTTAGAAGTAAAAAGCGAAACGGAAAGAAAGAAAATGCCCTAGCAACACCAGAGCAGTGTATGCTTTGGCTCCTGCACAAAAATGTATTCCAGTACTCAAGCTGATGACTGTACAAACATATTCTGTTTTGTTTCATTGCAGGAGTCATTTCTGAAGCACAAATGGACAAGTTAGCGTCGACGGCACATAAAAACACATAAAAACAATCTAATGCCATCTTGTGGTCCTTCTGTATACTGCCTGATTGGAGAGTACATTATCAACACTGTGGTTAGTTCAACCAAAAATGAACATTCTGTCATCATTTGCTCACCCTCATGTCGTTCCAAACCCGTAAGACCTTCGTTTACCTTCAGAACACAAATTAAGATAGTTTCAATGAAATCTGAGAGATTTCTGTCCCTCCATTGATAGCCAACACAACTGAAAATGTGATGCTTCAAAAGTTCATAAAGAGATCGTAAAACTAATTCAAATGAATTGAGCGGTTTAGTCCGAATTTTCTGAAGAGACTTGATTGATTTATATGATGAACAGATTGAATGTAGGCTTTTATTTACATATAAACATTATATGTTGCCTATTATTTAAGAGACATGAGCTATAAAATGCTAAGTGTTAATACATTCTTTAACAAATGTATTTTTGTTAATATTACATAATACATTAAAGGTGCAATATGTAAGAATTTTGCAGTAAAATATAAAAAAAACACTAGGCTAGTGTTATATATTTAGTTCACTTGAATACTTACAATATTACGGAAGAGGATTAGGGCCAAGCAATAATAAAAAAATAAAACCATCTCGAGATTAAAGTTGTTAAATTTCGAGAAAAAAGTCTAAATAAAATGTTAATAAATTAATAAAATGAATAAACTTGTTAAATTAAAATATCCAAATATCATTAAATTATGAATATCATTAAATTCCGAATTTGTTCTCATAATTTAACGACTTTTTTCTTGTAATTTAATGACTTTATTCTCAACGTTTTATCTCAACTTTTTTTCTCGAAATTTAAGGACTTTTTTTCTCATAATTTAACGAATTTGTTCTCATAATCTAATGACTTTTTTCTCATAATTTAATGAGTTTATTCTCAACATTTTATCTCGACTTTTTTTCTCAAAATTTAACGACTTTTTTTCTCATAATTTAATGAATTTGTTCTTATAATCGAACAACTTTTTTCTCGTAATTTAATGACTATTCTCAACATTTTATCTCGACTTTTTTCTTGAAATTTAACTATTTTTTTCTCGTAATGAGTTTATTCTCAACATTTTATTTTTGACATTTTTCTCGAAATTTAACGAGTTTTTTTTTCGAAATTTAACTACTTTAAAGGAACACTCCACTTTTTTTGAAAATAGGCTCATTTTCCAACTCCCCTAGAGTTAAACAGTTGAGTTTGACCGTTTTCGAATCCATTCAGCCGATCTCCGGTTCTGGCGGTACCACTTTTAGCATAGCTTAGCATAGTTCATTGAATCTGATTAGACTGTTAGCATCGCGCTTAAAAATGACCAAAGATTTTCGATATTTTTCCTATTTAAAACTTGACTCTTCTGTAGTTAAATCGTGTACTAAGACCGACAGAAAATGAAAAGTTGCGATTTTCTAGGCTGATATGGCTAGGAACTATACTCTCATTCAGGCGTAATAATCAAGGAACTTTGCTGCCGTTCCATGGCTGCAGCAGTGCAATGATATTACGCAGCGCCTGTGAGCCCCTGCTTGCACAGGGAATGTACCTTGCAACCATGGAGACGTTTGTGAGAGAAGCTGTGTAATATCATTGCACTGCTGCAGCCATGATACGGCAGCAAAGTTCCTTGATTATTACGCTGGAATGAGAGTATAGTTCCTAGCTATATCAGCCTAGAAAATCACAACTTTTTATTTTCCGTCGGTCTTAGTACACGATTTAACTACAGAAGAGTCAAGTTTTAAATAGGAAAAATATCGAAAATCTTTGGGGATTTTTAAGCGCGATGCTAACGGTCTAATCAGATTCAATGAACTATGCTAAGCTATGCTAAAAGTGGTACCGCCAGAACCGGAGATCGGCTGAATGGATTCGAAAGCGGTAAAACTCAACTGTTTAACTCTATGGGAGTTGGAAAATGAGCCTATTTTCCAAAAAAGTGGAGTGTTCCTTTAATCTCGAGATGGTTTTATTTTTTTATTATTGCTTGGCCCTAATCGTCTTCCGTACAATATTCCAAATGTTTACAACTATTTGTAAATCGTGAGAAAATTGCAATTTTAACCAAGGCTCCAGGACATGTGAGTAGTTGCCTGTCATTTGCATCATACCCACGTTACCCTCGATTTATTTTGTAGAAACCATGGAAACACCGAAGACGCTTTAATATATTACATGTTTTAATAGACAAGGGAACAACTGTTTTGATATATTTATAGACAGAAAACTAAATATTGTTATATAGCTCAACATGTTTAGTCTTATTGTTTAAGTGTAATTTTCTTGATTTTTAGAGAGTACCATGCTTTACCATGCCTCAGAGAAAAAAACTATTTTGTGAAGTAGCTAACAGCATAATGCAGCTTTATTTTTAGTAACAGTAATACAGCATTTTCTCCATCATACAATACATTTTAAAATTAATTGCATGCCATTATCAACACAAGCTATCCAGCATTTATTAATATGATATTCTTAAAATCGATCTAGCTTACTGCAGTGTGCAACAGTGCAGCCGCCGAACTAACGCGCACAGTAACGTTATAAAATCATTTTCAACACTCTCAAATGTATCTAATATGATAAACAGAGCTGCGTTACCTCATACTCATGACCGGAAAAGTGGAAGCGGCGCCGGTGACTGTGTCATAATAAAAGTTCTGCTGCTTGTAAGGCGTGTGATGCGCAATTGCTCCAGCGGCCTCTTTCAGCTCCCACAACACTCGCTCCTGCTCTGCTTCATACTACAGTAACGTTAATAATCGCATCCATGAACATGATTTGTTCCCGAGTTCTATCCCAATTCTTTTTCACCGGCTGTTGAGGTGAAGACCACATGTCCCAAGATTCCGCGCTTAAACTTGGCGTCATCAAGCTACGCCTTTGTTTTAAATAGGCCTGTAGCGACCTCTAGCGGACAGAAATCTTACATACTGCACCTTTAACTATGGAACCTTGTTGAAAAGTGTTACCATATTGTTATTTTTTTAATTTTGTGTAAACTATTAGTTGCATAAATAAATAATATAAATATATTTTATGTTAAATAACATTTATATAATAATTATGTTTTATTCAAATTTGTTAAATATTTGATTGTGTATCATCAGACCCACCTATCAAGCATATATTGTAATAATTTAAGACTTATTTTTGAAAGTTACTAAAGATATTATGAAGTGTAACCAGCAATACCCCAAAACATCAGTTAATCTCGAGATGGTTTTATTTTTTTATTATTGCTTGGCCCTAATCGTCTGTGAGGATTTCCAGTCAGGATTTAGACCATACCATAGTACTGAGACTGCTCTCGTTAGAGTTACAAATGATCTACTCTTATCATCCGATCGTGGCTGTATTTCTCTATTAGTGTTATTAGATCTCAGTGCTGCTTTTGACACTATCGATCATAACATTCTTTTAAAAAGACTTGAAAACTATATTGGCATTAGTGGAATTGCTTTGGCATGGTTCAAATCATACTTATCTGACCGTTATCAGTCTGTAGTAGTTAATGAAGAGATGTCGTATCGATCACAGGTTAAATATGGGGTACCACAAGGCTCAGTATTAGGACCGTTGCTTTTCACTCTGTACATGCTGCCCTTAGGAGAGATAATTAGGAAGCATGGTGTTAGTTTTCACTGCTACGCTGACGATACTCAGCTCTATATTTCCTCGCGCCCTGACGAAACCTACAAATTCACAAAACTAACAGAAGGCATAGCTGACATTAAAAACTGGATGACAAGAAATTTCTTATTATTAAATTCAGAAAAAACTGATTTCCTAATCTTTGGACCAAAAACTTCCTCACGAAAAAACCTTGAATACTCTCTAACACTTGACGGGTGCTCCATTAAATATTCGTCCTCAGTTAGGAACCTGGGTGTGCTCTTTGATACCAATCTTTCATTTGAAAGTCATGTTTCTAGTATCTGTAAAACCGCCTTCTTCCATCTAAAAAATATATCTAAATTACGACATATGCTCTCAATGACAAATGCGGAACAGTTGGTTCATGCATTCATGACCTCAAGACTAGATTATTGTAACGCTCTACTGGGTGGTTGTTCTGCTCGGCTTTTAAACAAACTACAGTTGGTCCAAAATGCGGCAGCTAGAGTTCTTACTAGAACCAGAAAGTATGACCATATTAGCCCAGTTCTGTCAACATTACATTGGCTGCCTATTAAACATTGTATAGATTTTAAAATCTTGCTACTTACTTATAAAGCTCTAAATGGTTTAGCTCCCCAGTACCTAAGTGAGCTCTTGGTGCATTATAGTCCTTCACGTCTATTGCGATCTCAGAATTCAGGCCAGTTGATAATACCCAGAATATCAAAATCAACTGAAGGCGGCAGATCCTTTTCCTATTTAGCACCTAAACTCTGGAACAATCTTCCTAGCATTGTTCGGGAAGCAGACACACTCTGTCAGTTTAAATCTAGACTAAAAACACATCTCTTTGCTCTTGCATACACATAACACATTATCAATACATTAACATTTTTCAAATCCGTTAAAGGATTGTTACGCTGCAATAATTAGGTCGGCCGGAACCGAGAACATTTCCTATAACACTAGATATACCTGTACATCAGAACAAGAATGGCATCTACGCTAATATCTGTCTCTCTGCTTATCCTGAGGTTTGCCGGGTGCTGGATCCAGGCCGTATCCAGATCAGATGGAGAACCTGCGTCTGGACCTGACTACAACATAGCCCAGGAGACAATGGGCCTAAAGATCCAATTCTGGCTGCATCTATAATTCAGATTTTTAATCCCCGTATCCGCTTACATATATTTATATATAATCGATTTTTAATCTCTATAATAAAAATGTACAATTCAGATTTTGATCTCCATATACATTTACATATATATATCTTCCAAGGGGTTTTTTCCCTCCTAGGACTTTTTTCCCAGTGCTAGCACGCTGGGTTTTTCTCCTAGGGGTTTTTTTCCACCCCTGGAAGTCAGCCGACATTGGCTTAATGTAGCACCATCTTGTATATGTTACATATTACCACGCTTGTTTGTACAGTTTTAACCACTTCCCTTTTTTTCTGTGCTTCTAATATGTAAAGCTGCTTTGAAACAATTACCAATTGTAAAAGCGCTATATAAATAAATTTGACTTGACTTGAATTTGAAGTTCATGTCACAACTCCCAGCATGTGCCCTACACTGTAAAAAAAGTCAGTAAAATATACAGCAAAACACCGTCAAATTCCAACGGTAATGGAGCGTAAAACCAAAAACTTCCTTTTACTGTATTAAATAGATTGAATAACTGTTAATTGTGAGACTGGATAAAACTTTGTTTTTTACTGTAATAAAATGTTGAAATTATAAATATTTTCTGTGAAAACAAATAAATATGCATACATTTTACAATTAAATATTGTAATGTTGAAAATGTCTAAAAACCTTAGATTTTATGGTATTATTTGAGTAAAACTACATCTTTTGGGGTTGTGCACATTGGAATTCACAGTATAAATCTGTAGATTTTTAAGCAAACAAAAACATTCATTTTTACAGAAGCAAGATGTTAAAAAATCCCACTAAACACTGGACGTCGGATAGACGTGCAGATCATGTCTATATTAGGTCCGTCGGTCCATGACCATTTCTGAACATCTATTCGACGTCCAAACTACACAGTAAAAAAAACCTGTCAAATTTACGGTAAAATACCGGCAGCTGTGGTTGCCAGGAATATACCGTGAAAAAAATGTGGAATCTGTAAAAGACAATACGGTATACTGGTTTTGTAACCCTAAATTTTACAGTAGACAACGTATTTTTTTTTACCAAAATCATGGTAGAAAAAAACAAATATATTTGTCAATTATACAGGTCCACTATTTGGACGTCCAACCATGACCCAACTTGGACGTCTTCTTGACGTTCAACATTTGACCTTTGAACAGGGTAATTTTTTTGGACGCCTCTAAGTGCCATCTGAAATTTTCTTCTAGAATTATCATTTTTATCAAGCTTGTATATTTAAGTTCAATAATTTCACTTAAATGGCAATGCAAATTACCTATTAATTGTCATTTAAGTGAAAGTACTTAACTATACACACAACAAAATCCCCAGTGTTAAATTAACACCCAAAGTGAACATATGAGTCAATTTTACCAGGTGTTAAAAAGTAACACTGAAGCAGTGTTAAAGTTAATGAGATAATTGATTGATGATTGAGTGATGATTGACAATTAGTGGAGACACCTGATGATAATAAGCAGAATCACTGAAGAAACAACAAGAGAAAAAGAGAGAGACACAACAACTACAACTGACTTCCAGCCATTAAACATTATTAAATATACAAGCTTGATAAAAATGATAATTCTAGAAGAAAATTTCAGATGGCACTTAGAGGCTTTTGCATCTGAGCTCTTCATGTATTAATCATGTTGATAGGCCCTATAAAACAAATATTAAATATTAATCATGTCAATTTCCTGCATCTGTTATTGACGTCCAAATGACGTCCAAAAAAATTACCCCGTTCAAAGGTCAAATGTTGAACGTCAAGATGACGTCCAAGTTGAGTCATGGTTGGACGTCCAAATAGTGGACCTGTATAATTGACAAATATATTTGTTTTTTCTACCATGATTTTGGTAAAAAAAATACGTTGTCTACTGTAAAATTTAGGGTTACAAAACCAGTATACCGTATTGTCTTTTACAGATTCCACATTTTTTTCACGGTATATTCCTGGCAACCACAGCTGCCGGTATTTTACCGTAAATTTGACAGTTTTTTTTAACACAACCCCAAGAGATGTAGTTTTACTCAAATAATACCATAAAATCTAAGGTTTTTAGACATTTTCAACATTACAATATTTAATTGTAAAATGTATGCATATTTATTTGTTTTCACAGAAAATATTTATAATTTCAACATTTTATTACAGTAAAAAACAATGTTTTATCCAGTCTCACAATTAACGGTTATTCAATCTATTTAATACAGTAAAAGGAAGTTTTTGGTTTTACGCTCCATTACCGTTGGAATTTTACGGTGTTTTGCTGTATATTTTACTGACTTTTTTTACAGTGCAGGAATTTACCATAAAATGTATCTGGTCAAAATAAAATGCTGTAATTTGCTATACAATTTCACTGTGTTTTTTACTGTCAAAGGTTTTAATAAGGTTTAACATATTTCTGTTATTTTTACAGTTATTTACCATAATAGGATCTATTAAAAAATGACCGTGATTTTAACAGTAAAAGACTGTAAAAATGCTGCGGTGAAAAACTATTAATTGGTTTACAGAAAGTTTCCGTACTATATACGGTGAATAACTGTAATAGATCTAATGGTACATTTAATATAATTTTATGGTAAAATACCATTAAATTCACAGTTTTTGGAAGTGAAAAATAACAATTCATTGTAGATATTACAGTGAAAAACCATAAATTAACATTCACACAATTCCCTGCGTGACACTTCACATTTGATATATTTTCGTTGAAATAACTGTTTCTTCTTAGTTTTTCTCATTTTTTTCTAATCAGTTATGTACATTAGGGTTTTATGTTACATCTAATGTTGTTAAATTAGTGTTTATTGCATTTTTAAAATTTCATGCATGTTACCATGATGGTGTTTAGTGTGTGTGTGAATGACACTGTGTGCACCTTCTATATGTTAGTGTTGTCCTTCTCAGCTTGTGATGAACTTTGATTCATCATGTGACTCTCATCACCACTGTGTTTGGTGACTGTCAGTGTATTATAAAGGTACAAAACAGATATTAGTATTTCATTAGGTTAGTAAATTAACATTATATCAGTTAATGAAATACCTTATTTTACCATAAATTTAACTGTTTTTTTTTTATGTTGCTACTGTATTTTTTTACGGTAAAGTTCTGGCAACCACAGCTGCCATTTTTTTACCGTAAATTTTACTGGGATTTTTTTTACAGTGTATTACTGTTAAATTAACAACAAATTACTGTATATATTATTATATTATAACTTTTTTTTACAGCAAATATCCGTAAAAAGCTATATGTAAAGTTGCATTTTTTACATAAAATTACTGTATAATTGACAAATATATTTGTTTTTTTCTACCATGATTTTGGTAAAAAAAAATACGTTGTCTACTGTCAAATTTAGGGTTACAAGACCAGTATACCGTATTGTCTTTAACAGATTCCACATTTTTTTCACGGTATATTCCTGGCAACCACAGCTGCCGGTATTTTACCGTAAATTTGACAGGTTTTTTTTTACCAGTGTTGCTGAAGAGATCTCACATGTTTCAGTTTTAGTATTTTTGGGAGAAGTAAAATTTACATATGTAGTTTCAACAACCAGATGCATTTAGACTGAGCATAGACAGTTTTGACTGGAATGCGTCCCAGACCATCTCCTGAAGTGGTTTGAGCGATCGGATTTAAATCCGACTCAAATGCGTTTTTAGGCATTTAGGCATTTAGACTTGGTCTTTTCACGATCAGATAGCTATCCGATCAGAGAAAATGCATGAAGTCACCAGGTGCAAACAGACCCTTTGACGTTCTTCAAGCGCTTAGATATACACGGGAGCGTTCGAAAGCAGCGTCTATCAGAGGATCCCTAATATATGCTTTCGAATGCTCCCGTGTAAGCGCTCGGTGAAGAACGTCAAAGATGTCTACGACTGTCACATCAATGGCATAAAAGTGCGTCAAGACGTTGAACTTAAACGTGGCTGGGGCATCTATTTTAAAGAAATCTATATATAGCGCTTTATTTTTTTAAATTAAAATATCGATATTTGGCGCAGCGATACGATTCTCGTATCACACAGAGAAGGATGACGATATATCGCCATATCGATATTTTGTCCCACCCCTAGATATTATACAACAAAATTTAAGATTTTTTAACTAATCTTTTTTTAACATGTCATAATAACATTGTATTTATGTCAGAAATAATTCAAAATTAGGGGTACTTTTCAACCATGTCAACTTGTGAAGAGATCTCCTCAAAATAAAGTTACCATAAAAATAAGACATCCACCACAGGCTGCAGCGAGACGCTTCTAATGTGCCGGTATATAAAAAAAAGTGAATGTTAGATTTTTCTGTTGAGAATGTCGTAAATTCAATAGTTGAGAGATGATCAGGTGTCAATCTGTGTATATTATCAATGATTCTTGATGGGTAGAATCCTGTTGGACTTGTAACTCTTATTTGACTTTTTCTGTTTATGAGGGAAATTAGACTGTGAGGTTCATAACAGCAGGACAGGAAGAAGCTCTTCACCCACAAAACAAACACACATCAAATAACTGGCCACTCTCACCTACAAACTATTTGTTCACAGAGACCAAAACATGTTTCTGAAGAAAACCAACCACAGCAGGTTTCAGTTTGACTCTGATGTTGAGCTGCTAGTGTCGTATACTTCAGTAACGCTGTAATGTGAGATGGGAGAATGTTTTAACTTTTTTGTTTGTTTGTTTTGCCATTCACAACAACTGAGAATTATATTTTTGCAGCTATTTTTTCCCCAAATATCTCTATGATATTTTTTAGATTTATTTAACTTTTATACTTTACATTTATGTAGCTACTCATTATATAATGTTAATAATAAAAAATAAAAAATGTTTTCTACAATTAATAACAAAGATTTAATGTTTCAATAAGAGCCAGTAAAACATTTATATAGAACTATAACACAGTTCAATGTGTGTGTGTGTGTGTGTGTGTGTGTGTGTGTGTGTGTGTGTGTGTGTGTGTGTGTGTGTGTGTGTGTGTGTGTGTGTGTGTGTGTGTGTGTGTGTGTGTGTGTGTGTGTGAAAACTAGGAGGGTCTTCTGTTGTGGGAGGATTCACACACACCCGATTAATAGTTCCGCTGAAATCAGTTTGAATGTTTTCAGCAGAAAGTCTTAATAGACCAGACCTTTCTCTAAACCACTAAAGAAAATGTTTCACATCATTGTTCTGCTCTGTTTGTGCAGTTGCTGTCTGACTGGTTAGTTAAAAAATATATATTCATGGCTAAATGTCAACAGGCTTTCATTTTCAATTCTTCACAGGTAAATCAAATACTATTTCAGTACTATTTCAGGTCTTTGTTTATTTCTCTATTTAGTTTCTACACAGTCATGGAATTTTTTTTGCTGTTATCAACATCTTAATTTTAAAGATGAAATGAAAATCATATAAAGCAGTCTGTAAAAATTGGAAGAAAAGAAACGTTTAAATAAACATTTCTTAAATTAAAAAAGAAGAAGAAGAAATGTGCAGTAATCATAAGTCATGGGAATCCATTTTCTGGATGTTCTTCACATTTAAACATTATAAGTTTTTGGTTTTTGTAAACCTCAATCTGTGTCAAATCTGTGCCTGTATATTCATCAGGTGTGTTTGGTGATTCAGTGTCAGTGATGGAGGGAGATTCAGTCACTTTATACACTGATCTTACTGAAATACATAAAGACGATGATATACTGTGGAAATTTGGAGCTGAAAACTCTCTGATAGCTGAAATCAGTAGAGCTGCTGGAATCTTCTCCACATTTGATGATGTTCTTGATGGGAGATTCAGAGACAGACTGAAACTGGACGATCAAACTGGATCTCTGACCATCACAAACATCACAACTGAACATGCTGGAGATTATAAACTAGAGATAAATGGACTGAAACTGACAACAAAAATATTCAGTGTTTCGGTCTATGGTGAGTATTGAGGTTATGTAAGGAATAATTGATGATGGTCCATTAAAATTATTAGAAAATATTCTAAAATAACGCGGCCATGACACAACACTAATACTACGGTTACCACACCTCAAGACATTGTTCAGATGTTGTATTTCAAGGTTTTTGCCCTTAAAATGCTCTTGTGTGCGGGACTAATTTCTTACACATCTCATCCCACGCCTCCATTACCATTTCAAAAATGTCGTTTTGAGCTAGTACAGAGGTTTCAGCCACTGAAAGCGGACAGTATTAATTATTATATTTTCAGATTAGTTATTAATGCATCATTAAGCATATATGAATTACCCAAATCTGGGCATCTCTCAACACTGTTCGGCAGCAGCATCTCTACTTATAGCGATACTGTAAGTTTGTCTGCTTCAAGAACAGTGCGGTCATTACCTCGCTAGTGAGAAATGTCATGTATTGCCTTTAAGATGCTAATCTATTTTACTACATACAGTTCAACAGGTTTCTGTCTGAGTTTGTGTCCGTACTGTATGTGTGTGTATGTTTGAGTCTGAGAGAGAGTGGGAAAAAGAGTGTGTGCTTTCCAAACATAATAAAATGTAATTTTATTGCAAAATATGGGACCAATTTGTCATTTTTACCTATTGTTTACATATTTATCTGAATAACTGAAATCATTTAGCAAAGTGATATGGAACTGTAATGTGGTCAAAACTTGCCTATAACTACTTTAATATGTGTTTCCTTGAAAATAATTACACACCTTAGAATGTTTGTCAGATTCAAGCATTCAACAGCTCCTACATGTTACATTCTAAAATGGTTAAACATATGACAGACATTATCCATATTTCTGTTTGTTCTCTAATGTTTTTCAGCTCGTCTGCCTGTTCCTGTCATCAGCAGTAACTCTTCACAATGTTCATCATCATCATCATGTTCATTGGTGTGTTCAGCTGTGAATGTGAGTCATGTGACTCTCTCCTGGTACAAAGGAAACAGTTTATTGTCCAGCATCAGTGTGTCTGATCTCAGCATCAGTCTCTCTCTACCTCTGGAGGTGGAATATCAGGATAAAAACACCTACAGCTGTGTGCTGAACAATCCCATCAGCAACCAGACGAGACATCTGGACATCACTCACCTCTGTCACACATGTGCAGGTATAACAGCGCTGATATTAATTAGTGTAGTTTTTCTACATATATATTTTTATATCTATCTGTTTATCTATCTATCTACACACACATTTATATATATATTATATATATATATCCCCACACAAATTTGAGATCATTTTCGTCAAATTGACGGTACATGTACATTTTCAATTTTGAGTTCCTGACAGTAATAACTTTTTGGAAACGCTGGTTCTATTTTACCATTGGGTGTTTTTTGTTTTGTTTTGTTTTTTCCCACAGAAGCCTATTGCAGTGATACTACTGAAGCTGTGATCCGATTGGTCCTCTCTGCTCTAGTGAGCGTGGCTACTGTTGCTGTTTTGGTTTTTGACGTCAGATCTACAAGAGGTTAATAAAAGAAAAAAAAGAACATATATAAAATATTTTGACAATTTGTAAATATAAAAATATAAACAAGGATATAAATAAATGGTTCCAAACCGCTATAAATCCATTTTGATTAATTTGAGTAAAAAGGTGTTTTCTTTTCCATATATTGGACTGATAGTGGTTAATAAAGACAAATAATTTTATGTGTGAGAGAGTCAGCTGTAATATCATTGCGTTCCTATTGGTCAGTGTTAGAGGAGCTCAGCTTAGCCTGACAGTTAGCCCTGCTCCGGACCAGGGGCCTGTACCATGATGGTAGATGAACAAACTCAGGGTTATAGGATTAGTTTCGAGTTGACAAAACCAAACCACTCCAATCCGGCTTTGTTGGTACCATGATGCTGATCATCAACTTTCTCTGTCAACTCAGGCTTTGATCCTGAGTTTGTGAAGTGTGTGCACATGAATCTGTGACATCAGTGGTGAACAGCCAATCACATGCCTTGCAACAGAAATAAACTGTGATTCACTTCTCACGAGAGAGCCAGCGAGATTCAATTCAGTGAAAATTAAGAATTTAAACGCATTTACACTAATGGAAAATACTTATCTTTGAAAGAGGACAAATAAAAGAAATGATCTTTCTCTATCAGTCCAAGTGAAGTTAGTTTATTTGATTAGTGAAGTTCCTAAACGTAATTTAGGGAGGAGCGAGCCCATCTAATCTTCCAATCAACAGCCAGAGCATATAAGCAGCTGCTTACCTCTCTTCAGTCTCAGCTGTTTCAGCATCCCTCCACCTCCCCAAACTCCACCTTCATTTCAGGTACCTTGCCCTATGTAGTCACATCCTATATTTATTCACTGGGGGTGTATCAGAGCTCGAGTTGAAGATGCTTCATCGAGCCCCTCCTCAGTGGACAGCAAGCCAAATTAGCTAACCTAATATCCTAAAGATTATATGGGCAAACGAACTCGTTAAATAATATATAGAGATAGAGACTCAAACATACAAGCTCACATGTAGTCATATTTAAATAGTATATTTACACCTTATTTATATTAGCCTACATATGATCAATATTCATTGAAACTAAGTGCTTAATAACAACTGTTAAACTAAACTTGCATGTGTGTAATGGATTAATAAAAATATAGATCATATACAAATTATATTATCATTAAAATCAGACAATTTCATCATTAAATATTTGTTTTTACTATATAATGACCTTTAATTTGGAGGAAGAGAAACTGGGGGAGTGACTTTATTGCGTTGGGTGTGTCAGTGTCACTTAGCTTACACCTGATTGGTCCAATTTCAGTTTGAGATCTCTAACCCTGAACATAACCTGCCCCGGAGCAGGTTAGCCGTGGAGCATAAGTTACCATGGCGATGAACACCGCTAAAAGCCAAGTCACTTTCATGGTACCTAAAACCCAGGATTGGTGCAAACTAATCTGAAACTTACCTGGCTAGCCAGCTAATCCAGCTTCATGGTACAGGCCCCAGGTTAGTTTCCCAGCATAAGTTGCCAGAGTAACTGAGTTTGAACTAATTTAAGTTTGTTTTATGAAAGTCTGACTAACTAAAATAAGCCTGGCTTGTTTTCTAATCTTGTTTTATGAAACAGCCCTCTAGGGAAAAAGGCATTTGTTCACAAACCTCTTGCATTTTGTTTAGTCACACCACAAGGTGTCACTGTGGCCTGAAAACTCGTTTGCTGATATCTGCGGTAAAACACGCCCTGCTCATTAACATACAGACAAAGAAATACATTTGAAAATAAATAAATGTCTAGATAAATAAATAAATGTGAAAAAAAATAAGATTATACATATACGTGAATAAAAACATTTATTTATTTGTTCACATTATATTTATGTATTTATTTATTTTTCATCTTAACCCAAAAATGAAAATTCTGTCATTAATTACATTAGTACATGTGAGCAACATAATACGTGCTGATGCAGAAGCCGGCCAATAATGAGCCGCCGTTCTGACGTAAACACAGAAGCAAAGGTATAAGACTCGGTACTTGCCTTTTAAGAGAAAATGAAGCCCATGATGCATTATATCAAAATATCAATATAATATGGGTAATATTGCAATTCACAGGGATCATGTTAGTAAAATACATTTTATAAATGATAATTAAAGACTTCAATAAAAGTATTGATTAATAAGCTGAGAGCTCATAACTGGTCAGTCTTAATGGTTTATACACTGTTGAATACTGAGTTCATCTTCCTAATAATTGCAAAGCTTGTGTTTCGTATCATTTAAACACATAATTTAGGACACATAGACCCTGTTTCCACCTGGTATTTTAATCCGTCTCTTTGGCCCTGTTTCAACCTGGCATTAAGAAGCGTTTTGGTCGATCGGATCACAAGTGGACACGTCTAAAACATTTTGAGCTTGTCATTTTCGACCACTCCAGAGGTAGCTGAAAACGCATTTGACTGGATTGCTTTCATAGTGTAGACGCTCATGCAGTCGAATGTGTTCGAACATCCACTAAAGACCGTCTGCTCTCCACCTACTGACTTAATGCGTAACATTATGGGAAGCGCGCTATCCAGACGGGATTTAAACTTTGTCAGCTGAGAGCTCAAGTTTGGTTTGAAGATGAAAAATGTACCCAGCACAATGTTCTCCCTCCATTCCTGATTTTTTAACACACACTCACAGCGTTCGGCCGGTCTTACAACTCTCAGAGCAGAAACGAAAGCTGATGCTCTCTGTGTTTTTCTGTGTGTTCATATGTAAATTGCACAAGCTTATTTTGTCCATTAGATCGAAAGACCCTTACATTTACAGTACTCACCCATAAACCCTCCCCTCGAAGAAATCTGGACAGAAGTGGTTGAAAGTGGACAAAAGACATGGGGTCTAAATGGGAATGTGTCTCCCTTGTCTACTTCTGATCCGATTGAACAAAACCCAATACCAGGTGGAAACAGAGTCATAGATGATCATATTACTAATATTATCTATGCTTCCAGTAATGGATGATTTACTATTTCCATAATGGGTAAGTGCTCTATCATGTGACCTGCAAAGGATTTCATCAAGTTGCAGCATAAAAACACACAAGCCATTTGTGAATTTAAAAGACTTATAAAAGTAGAAATATGGTTTGCCAATTCACTTCAATGGGAATAATGTTGTGGTACATTTACATTGATGAATCCTCTCCAATCATGTTTTTATCCATCTGTAAGAAATCAACAAATCACAGAAGGTAAAGAATGAGAAATTATTAATATGTCATCTATCAGTGAATAAGAAACTGTTTGAAATGTTTATTTCCCATCCGGATGATGTTTTTCAGTGCAGGTGCATTAAAACAGATCTGAATGTGATGGAGAGTCAGAGGTTTCTACAAAGACACGCATCTTACCGTTTTTTAGGACTTCATACGGAACTGCGTGCATGTTCTCCTTGTCTACTTCGAGAAAAAAAAAAAAAAAAAAATCACACACACAATTAAATATAAATGTTGCACAATAAAGAGGTTTTCTCTCGTTATATTATCTGTAGGAGATGCTTACCATCGCTATTGTAGTAATAAATCCCACCACCAATGGCAGCACCCACCAGAATAACACCCAAAACTGCACCAACAAAAATTCCTGCTTTAGCACCTGTAGACAGACCTGGATGTGGAACAAAAGAGTCAGACTGATCTATAACAATCACTATCAAAGATATCAGAAGGCCTGAGTGAGTACATGTGAATCTGATTCAGTTTAAAGTACACTGTTAAAAATGGTAGTGGGAAATTACAGTATATTGTATATGACTTTCACATTAGGACTTCTCTTGTATAACTGCACTCTTAAAAAAATACTGTAAATAAACAATATCATGTATTTCTACAGTGCATATGTACTATGAAGGTACCCAGCATGCAATGTGGCATGACATTGTTGGTTTTATCTGTGCTGCTGAACTTATTTTTGGTTCACTTTTAGCGGTTTTTGTTGTTTGTTTATTTCGTAATCTTCAGAATTGATCTGTTTATTGTTATTTGTTGAGTGTCACCATTGTTGTGTTTTGTATGTTGAGTATTGATTCATCATTAGGATGCTTATAATAAAAAAACATTGCAAAATGATGTCACATCTTTCAAAGATAAATCTCAGCAGCTGCTTTAATATTGTGAAATATCCATCTACAAACAACTATGCATTTGAAATAAGACATCGGTAAACCTTCATGCTGAAATAACGCAAAAAAGGCAAAGTTTGACTGATTTTATATTCTAGCTTGTCTTTGTTTTAACAAATGTTTTCATTGGTCACACTTCTGACTTTACTTCAAAACAATTACAGCTAAACAATATAATTTCTTACAGTGGCATGATTAAAGACAACTTTATCATGTGAATTCACAGTAAATTACTGTGATGTCAGCATCATGTTGCTGTTGATTAACAGTCATTTGTAAGAAAATGACCCAGCATGCATTAATTTCACTGTAAATTTCTGACTACACAGTAAATTATTGTTAAATAATACTCTTTAAAGGCACAATATGTAAGATTTTTGGATTAAAACATCCAAAAACCACTGGAACAGTGTTATATATCTAATGTTTAAATGTTTAAATCTAGAGAAATAAACAATTTTAACCAGGACACGGACCGTGTTTCTGTGACGTCATACCTGCATTATATCCCCTCGATTTCCAGTTTTATTTTGTAGAAACAATGGAAACATGTTTTATTAGACAGGTGAGCAATTGTTTGGAATTAGAAATCTAATTATTGTTATATAGCGCAACATGTTTAGTCTTATTGTTTAAATCTCGTTTTCTTGATGCATGTTTTCACCAAGTAGCTAACATAGCATAATCAGATGCAGCTTTATTTTTAGTAACAGTAATACAGCATTTTCTCCAACATACAATGTTTTAAAATTAATTGCATGCCATTTATCAACACAAGCCATCAAGCATTTACTCTAAAAATCTTGGGTTATTTTTTTCTACCCAAGTGCTGGGTTGAGCCTTTTGAGTCATTTTTTTGGGGTTCTTTTTCCAGTGTTTGGGTAGTTTTTGTGTTACTCAGATAAATAACTCAGGTTGAGTTATTTATCGCGGCCCATTTGCGCCCTCTTCAGGAGAGAGCAGAGCAGCTCCGTCAAACTGGTGCATGTCTTCGGTAAAATACAGGTTTGTGTATTGTATATCATTTAATTTTATGCAAAGCAACATACGGGGCGCAATGTGATTCACCTAAAGTCAAGTCAAGTCACCCTTATTTATATAGCGCTTTTTACAATGCAGATTGTGTCAAAGCAGCTTTACATTGATAATTGGTATATAATTTTCCTTTTAAAGAATAGTGTCAATGCAGGCAGATCAAAAGCACTGTTGAATAAATGTCAAGAATACTGTTGAATATCAAATGTAAAGTCAAATTAAATTAAATTAGGGCTGCACGATTAATCGTATTTTAATCACGATAACGATATCTGCTTCTCCCGATTGATTTTAAATAATCGTCACGATATTGGCCCACTCTATGAAAATGAACATAATTTGGAAATATTGGAGGTATTATTTGGAGTTTCGCTGTTTTATCTTTTGAAGTTCCTAAAGGTTTTACCAGTTTTCATAATGTTGATCAGCTAGAAATGATTGTTCTTTGTTTTACAAATTTGCCGGGCAATTTGAATCTGGTTTATCTTATTGCAAACGAATTTTGTTGCTTTAAAATCTAATGGGAATACATATTACAAAGCGCTCACCAAAACCATGTTTTGTATTGATTTACCATCTAACGAAGTTATCATAGTTGGTTAAATTAAGTTGTTGTGCCACCTACAGGCCTTTTGGGTGAAGTGTAGGTTGGTAAAGAACTTGCAAAATAGCCATAATTACATTACTCTTTTGATAGAATAAACGTAATTAATAATCGTGATTATAATTTTGAGGAACTGTGGCACTGGCTGTCGTGTCGATGAGGCCTTCACAATGGATGATCTAGTCGACTCGATCTCTGCTGATACTTCAGGGCTGCGTTGTGGTCGTATCAAGGCGCCGGTCCTCGGTCTCATCTGGAAACGGCCCGAATCCGGTTGACTACGGTAAACCTCGGGATAAACAGAAAAACTAATATTAGCGTAGATGCCATTCTTTTTCTGATGTAACGAGTACATCTGGTGTTATAGGAAGTGTTCCCGGTTCCGGCTGAACTAATTTATGCAGCCTAATAATCCTTTAATGGATTTGAAAATATAAATTTATAATGTGTTATGTGTATGCCAGGTTAAAGAGATGCGTTTTTAGTCTAGATTTAAACTGACAGAGTGTGTCTGCTTCCCGAACAATGCTAGGAAGATTGTTCCACAGTTTAGGTGCCAAATAGGAGAAGGATCTACCGCCTGCAGTTGATTTTGATATTCTAGGTATTATCAGCTGGCCTGAATTCTGAGATCGCAATAAACGTGAAGGACTATAATGCATTAAGAGCTCGCTTAGGTACTGGGGGGCTAAACCATTTAGTGCTTTGTAAGTAATTAACAAGATTTTAAAATGTATACGATGTTTAACAGGAAGCCAATGCAATGACGACAGAACTGGGCTAATATGGTCATACTTCCTAGTTCTAGTAAGAACTCTAGCTGCTGCATTTTGTACAAGCTGTAGTTTATTTATCAAGCGGGAGGAACAACCACCCAGTAGAGCGTTACAGTAATCTAACCTTGAGGTCATGAACGCATGAACTAACTGTTCTGCATTCTTCATTGAGAGCATATGCCGTAGTTTAGATATATTTTTAAGATGGAAGAATGCGGTTTTACAGATGCTAGTAACATGGCCTTCAAATGAAAGATTGGTATCAAAGAGCACACCCAGGTTCCTAACTGACGACGAAGACTTAACAGAGCAGCCATCAAGTGTTAGACAGTATTCTAGGTTATTACGTGAAGAAGTTTTCGGTCCAAAAATTAGAATCTCTGTTTTTTCTGAATTTAGTAGTAGGAAATTACTGGTCATCCAGTTTTTTATATCAGCTATACATTCTGTTAATTTAGCGAATTAGTGATTTTCGTCAGGGCGCGAAGAAATATAGAGCTGAGTATCATCAGCGTAACAATGAAAACTAACGCCATGCTTCCTAATGATATCTCCCAAGGGTAGCATGTACAGAGTGAAAAGCAACGGTCCTAGTACTGAGCCTTGCGGTACTCCATATTTAACTTGTGATCGATATGACATCTCATCATTTACTACTACAAACTGATAACGGTCAGATAAGTATGATTTGAACCATGCCAATGCAATTCCACTAATGCCAACATAGTTTTCAAGTCTATTTAAGAGAATATTGTGATCAATAGTGTCAAATGCAGCACTAAGATCCAGTAACACTAATAGAGAGATACAACCACGATCTGATGATAAGAGCAAATCATTAGTAACTCTAATGAGAGCAGTCTCAGTACTATGGTACGGTCTAAATCCTGACTGGAAATCCTCACAGATATTATTTCTTTCTAAAAAGGAACATAGTTGCGATGAAACTGCCTTTTCTAGTATTTTTGACAGAAAAGTACGATTTGAGATCGACCTATAATTGACTAATTCTTTAGGATCTAGTTGTGGTTTTTTAATAATAGGTTTAATAATAGCCAGCTTAAAAGTTTTTGGTACGTATCCTAATGACAAAGATGAATTAACAATATTAAGAAGGGGATCTATGACTTCTGGAAGCATATCTTTCAATAGCTTAGTTGGTATAGGGTCTAACATACATGTTGTTGATTTTGATGATTTAACAAGTTTAGACAATTCTTCCTCTCCTAAAGCAGTAAATGAAATGAATTTTTCCTCAGGGACACTATAATGCAATGCCTGACACGATACTGTAGTAGACGGTTGCATGGTTATAATTTTCTCTCTAATATTATCAATCTTGCAAGTAAAGAAGTTCATAAAGTCATTACTGCTGTGCTCTTTGGAAACATCAGAAGTTGAAGCTTTTTTTCTTGTTAATTTAGCCACTGTATCAACCAGATACCTAGGGTTGTGTTTATTTTCTTCTAAGAGTTTTGAAAAATAGGCAGATCTAGCAGTTTTTAAGGCCTTTCTGTAATCAATCATTTTCTCTCTCCACAAAATGCGAAATACTTCTAGTTTTGTTTTCTTCCAGCTACGCTCCATTTTTCTGGCTGCAGTTTTTAGGGCCCAAGTGTGCTCATTGTACCATGGCATTAGATTAAATTCCTTAATCTTTTTTAAACACAAAGGAGCAACTGAATCTAATGTGCTGGAAAAGACAGAGGCAATAGTTTCTGTTGCAACATCGAGGTCTTCTAAGCTGTCTGGTATGCTAAGGCGATGAAACTGATCAGGAAGATTATTTATAAAGCGATCTTTAGTGGTAGAAGTGATGGTTCTACCATATTTATGGCGGGGAGGCAGTTTAGCCGCTTTCACCAAATGTAATATACACGAGACTAGATAATGATCTGAGATGTCGTCACTCTGCTGCAGAATTTCAACGGCGTCAATATCGATTCCATGTGACAATATTAGATCTAAAGTATGATTACGACAATGAGTGGGTCCCGACACGTGTTGTCTAACACCAATAGAGTTTAGAATGTCTGTAAATGCCAATCCTAATGAGTCTTTTTTATTATCTACATGGATATTAAAATCACCAACAACAAGGACTTTATCTGCAGCTAGTACTACCTCTGATAGAAAATCAGCAAATTCTTTAATAAAGTCTGTATGGTGTCCTGGTGGCCTGTATACAGTAGCCAGCACAAATGTCAGCTTACATAATGTTACGTAAAGCACCATCACTTCGAAGGAATTATATTTGAAAGACTTTTGACTAATACTGTAAATATTACTATAAATTACAGCAACACCTCCCCCTTTGCCTTTCTGTCAAGGATTGTGTCGATAATCATAACCTTGAGGACTGGACTCATTTAAAGTAGTGTAATCGTCCGGTTTTAGCCAGGTTTCTGTCAAACACAGCACATCTAGATTATTGTCTGTGATAATATCATTTACAATAAGTGCTTTTGAAGAAAGTGATCTAATATTTAACAATCCAAGCTTTATCATTTGTTTATCATTATTATCTCGATTTTTTATTTGTTGAACATCAATTAAATTTTTTCCATTAAATGGGTTTGGAAGTTTTTTGTTTTTATTAATTCGGGGTACAGACACAGTCTCTATGTGATAATATCTAGGTGTAAGAGTTTCTATGTGTTGGGATTTATCGGACTTCTGTAACGTGAGGCAGCTAGCAGACGGTCGGTTTAGCCAGTCTGTCTGCTTCCTGACCTGGGCCGTAGTTTGTCATGTTTCAGCTCTAAGACTATGTGCCATATTACTAGAGAGAAGAGCAGCACCATCCCGGGAAGGATGAATACCATCTCTTTTCAACAGGTCAGGTCTGCCCCAAAAACTTTTCCAATTATCTATGAAACCTATATTATTCTGCGGACACCACTTAGACAGCCAGCCATTGAGTGATGAT
This sequence comes from Chanodichthys erythropterus, assembly GCF_024489055.1. NCBI lineage: Eukaryota > Metazoa > Chordata > Actinopteri > Cypriniformes > Xenocyprididae > Chanodichthys > Chanodichthys erythropterus. The sequence goes on along the minus strand of NC_090230.1, from coordinate 24,643,308 downwards.
AATCTACTATCTATCTCATCACTCCGACGAACAGGAAGGGGACCAGAGCAAATTACTTCTCCTGACATTGTACTTGCGAGATAAACCTAAATGAGTGTAACGTTTGTCTTTTCGCACGATGGAAACACCTGATGCCTTGCATAACATTTTCTGATTTTATTCAAAAAGATACAGAATATAAATAATTAGGATGGTATAATATGTTCTCAGAATTGTACACTGATTATTTATGGACAGGTTATGGAGTCAGTTACAGCATTTTTCAGCTACGAGTGAAACGCAGGCGGCGGTCTGAAGTTATCAGTTCCCCCGCTGAACTTGAGTCATCTCCGCCACGAGATCCAGCGCCGTTACGGTGGAAACAGACAACAGAGACTGGTCCATTACACTTGAATTACTTCTAAATGTTAATTTATATTAATAATATTTGTTAAATGAGCTTAAATGTAGGCAGTATGTATTAAAAACTATATAAAATATGATCGAAAATATCATGCAAAATTATCATGCAAACCAGTGGTTTTGTGGAGCATTTAAAAAAATGTTTTAAATTAATAAATATTAATTCATGTATGAAATAAAAGAAGAACTAAGCTAGTATAATAGGAAAAATGAATCAACCCATTATGCTGGGTAAAATTAACCCAATATGTTTTCTGTCCTATATTTACACAGACCTTGGGTTGTTTTAACCCAGTGTTTTTTAGGGTGTTTATTAATATGATATTCTAATATTGATTTAGCTTACTGCAGTGTGCAACACTGTCTCACAGCAGCTGCTGAGTGAATGCTCAGAGTAACGTTATAACATCTTTTTCAACACACTCAAATGTATCTAATATGATAAAACAGCACTGCTTTTCCCCACATACGCTGGAAGTGGAAGCGGCAACTGTGGCATAATAATACTTCATCTGCTGTCAAGCTGTGTATCGCATTCGTCTCTCATTAGCAATCGCTCCTCTGCTTCATACTACAGTAACATTATTAATCTCATCCATGAACATGATTTCTGCCCGAGTCCAATCCTGATTCTTTTCCACCGGCTGTGAAGTGAAGACCACATCTCCCATGATTCCTCGCTCAATCTCAGCATCATCAAGCTATGCCTTTTGAATAAGTGAATTTACTGGCAATCTTTTTACAGTGTAGATCACATTTCATATAGTGATGTCAGAAGTACTGTTGCTTCAGTACCAAGTCGTCAAATAAAATAAAACAGATGTAACAATACCATCTTTCTTTATATTACACCGTGCGAGTGATTTTCCTTCCATATGACTAAATAAGACTCACCAGTGACAGTAACACTGTAGCTCCTAATGATGCTGAATCTGCTGCTGATGGTGATCTCTACTTTATATTCTCCAGAGTCTGTTTTTCTGGTGTCCATGATGGTCAGAGATCCAGTCTGATGATCCAGCTTCAGTCTGTCTCTGAATTTCTCATCACACTGAACATCTGTACAGATCTTACTCTGATCTCCAGTGATTTCAGCCATGAGAATGTCATTAAAATACCACTTCATCACATCAAATGGGTTTTTTCCTACAGAATTCCCTAAAGTGACAGATTCTCCCTTCTTCACGGAGAAAGTCACTTGATCTCCTTCAGCAGCAGAAACACCTGAAACACAAACCAACAATATGAGACAAATCTACAAAATTATTTTCTTGACTGTCAAGTCTGTAAAGTAATGTTTATCCACAACTATGTATTTATTTTATAACTAATTCTATACATTTTGGAATCTAGTGAACTAAAAGAAAATGATAAGGATGACATAATAAATCGACAGTGCTCAGCGTAGATGAGTACACCCCTTTGAAAAGTAACATTTTAAACAATATCTCAATGAACACAAAAGCAATTTCCAAAAAGTTGACAAGACTATGTTTTATATAACATCTGTTTAACTTATAACATAAAAGTAAGGTTAATAATATAACTTAGAGAACAAAATTTTCAGTTTTACTCAAATTAGGGTGATGCAAAAATGAGTACACCCCACTGAACGTCTCTGGAGCAAAGCTAAATTTTAGACTACAAATGTCTAATTTAACAGGAATTCAACCACAGGTGAGTCTAATTATTCATTACACAGGTGTCCAGCAGACAGTTGACTATAAAAGGGTGTTAAAACCCCTTCCCAATTCATCCTGTCAGCAATGGCACCACATGGAAGAGAAATGTCACAAGACCTGAGAGAGAAAATAATTTGTTTACAGCAGAAAGGTGAAGATCAGCAAAGCTTTACTTATCAGTCAGAGTACTGTATCAAAAGTGGTACAACATTTTTAAAAAGATGGAACTGCAACCATCTCACAGAGATGTCCAGGTCGTCAAGGGAAGTTAAGACCTCAACAGGAGCATCTTCTGATGAAAAGGGTTGAAGAGAATCGGCATGCAAGTTCACTGCAGTTATCTAAAGAAGTAGAAAGCCAAACTGGGCTGTGACACAATACGGCGTACACTGCAGAGGAATGGCATCATGGGTACCGTCCACGAAAGAAGCCTCTCCTAAAGCCCAGGCACAGAGAAGCCTGCCTAGAGTTTGCCAGGGCCCATGCTGACAAAGATGAAGACTACTGGGACTCTATACTCTGGAGTGATGAGATCAAGATAAATGTTTTTGGAACTGATGGCTTCAAAACTGTATGGCGTCGCAAAGGTGAGGAATACAAAGAAAAATGCATGGTGCCTACAGTGAAACATGGTGGTGTCAGTGTCCTTATGTGGGGCTGCATGAGTGCTGCTGGTGTCGGGAGCTGCATTTCATTGATGGCATCATGAATTCACAGATGTACTGCTCTATACTGAAAGAGAAGATGCTACCATCACTCTGTGCACTTTTCCAACATGACAATGATCCTAAACACACATCTAAGGCTACTGTTGGATTTCTGAAGAAGAACAGGGTGGAAGTGATTCAGTGGCTCCTGATCTGAACCCAATCGAACAGCAATGGGGAATTCTGAAGAGACAAGTTGAGCATTACTCTCCATCCAGCATCCAGTCTCTAAAAGAGCTCATTCTTGAAGAATGGAAAAAGATAGATGTTGCAAAATGTCGCCAACTTGTTCATTCCATGCCTAGAAGACTTGGTGCTGTCATTAAAAATCATACAAAGTACTAGATGTAGTAGTTTTTGTTGTGGGGTGTACTCATTTTTGCATCACTTTAATTTGAGTAAAACTGAAAAATGTGTAATCTAAGTTATGTTATTAACCTTACTTTCATGTTATAAGTAAAACAGATGTTATTAAACTTACTCTTGTCAACATTTTGGAAATTGTTTTTGTGTTCAATGTTTAAAATGTTACTTTTCAACAGGGGGTGTACTCATTTACACTGAGCACTGTATAATAAATACATTGATGTGATTGAAACACATATAACCTGCTTTTAATCATTCATTAATGACTCACCACTAACAGAAACACTGAAGATGTTTCCACTGCTTCTGTTGAACTTCAGCTGATAAACTCCAGAGTCTGTGTTTCTGATGTTTGTGATGGTGAGATCTCCTGTGCGACTGTCCACTTTCAGTTTGTCTCTGAATATATCTATACACCGTATATCTGTACAGATATTTGTATGATTTTCATCAATGTGAGTGATGCGACTGTTATTAAAATACCATTTAATTCTGTCTTGTTTGTTTCTTGTAATATTAGTGTATAAAGTGACTGAATCTCCCTCCATCACAGACACCGACACTTCATCTGTGCCATCAGACTTGCCTGGAGAAGAAATTAACAGTTAATTTTAAATCTATTTTTAGATCGAAGGACAATGTAAAAAAAGAGGAAAGAACTGTGAATTTTTTTTTTTTTCTCTACAGATCATAAAGGTTGTGATTAGAGAAATGTCTGCATTCATAATGTAACACATGGAAACAAACAGCAGAAATAAAACATTGATTTACACTTTCCCTCATCAGATACAGTATATGCATTATACAAGTGATTATTGCATATTTTTAAAGAGCCCTGATGAATACTATCCCTACAAAGCCATGGAAAAATACTACAATACATACTACAATTTTCCACCAAATTATGACTTAATACTGTTTCGTGTTTGTATTCAAAATACTGCTTTTATTTATCAATGCTTTCAGTTTTGCATGCATTTGTAGGACCCGCCTGGGTCAGTACTATATAGGTTGAACATACGTCCTGTTTATTCTCTGAAATGCTTAAGTTTTGTTTTTCTATTGATGTTCTCTCTACAGGTACTCTCAGTACTCTGAGGGTCTGTTCCAGGGTCAGTTTACTTCAGAGGTATCAGCACATGTGTGCCCTATTGATGAGGCTCCTTCGCAGTGTTGCCAAGTCCACTGTTTTCCCACATAATCGGGCTACTTTTAATTTGTTTCCTAGGGGTTTTTTTTTTCTTCTGCAGGTTGATTTCCACCTCCGTACATCCTTTTTTGCGCTCCAAACCCCCAAAACACCGCCCAGGGGTGTATTTTCCTTACAACCTCGTAACTCGCTGCTTTACTACTATAGTACGATGCATCTTGAACAAATCAACTAGCTAGTCACAACTGTTTCCCGAAACCGTATTGGTGAATGACGTCACGCAGGTGGTGGAATACCTAATAACTTTTTAAATGAATCAGTTTGAGATCGAGCTAATGCTAGAAACTATGCTTTTAAGAAAGTATGCTTTTAACCACAGTTGGAGAGCTGTCGTTCCATCCACACAAGTTTGCGATGCAGTTTGCGAATGTTCATTTGAACTATGGTTTCGCGAAACACCAAATCGTTAAACTATGTTAGCAACGACTGAATTTGCGATGTTAGATAACGATGCTTTTGGGAAATGCACCCCAGATGTACAAATTCAGTGGATAATTTGGTCACCTGACTGAGAAAATTGCATTTGGCTATTTTTGGGCTAATTTTGTTGCACAGACCTGGCAACCCTGCTTCAGTGGGTGTGACATACATTTCCAACATATAATGGAATATATATATATATATATATATATATATATATATATATATATATATATATATATATATATATATATATACACACACACACACATACTTTAACCATTCTTAAAGGTGCTCAATGTAAGTTTTTGACTGTACTAAAGTATAAAAACTTATAACAGATATTGAAGATATTTATTAAACATGCTAAGTTCACATACTCGTTTCTCTGAAAACTCATTGCTACAGCCAGTTATTTTACTTAAATTTGCATTCCTTGTCGGAATTACTGTTTTTGTTTTGGTCTGTGCAAGACCGCACGTTGCCAATTTACCCAATGGTATTTCGCCAGTCTTCAAACTGGCAACCCGCGTGGGAGTCTGAGGTGGGGGGGCAAACAATATTTTGAATTTGGACTGCAGTATCCATTTCAACCACTAGCTGTCATTCTTACAGGCATGATGTAAACTTTGGATGTTTTTTTTTTTTTGCCACTCAGAGAGATTTGTTATGCAGTTAATTTGAAAGAGGGAAACAATTCTAATTTCAGTATTATTTCTTCTTCCGACATTCTTCTTTAAACACAATAAGTATCAGCTGTTTTCTCATTTTGTTGTGTTTATTTTGTTGTTAACAGGACGCGCGCAGCACATAACTGACATATCTAAGCAAACACCTATTCATTTTTTTTAACCCCTAAGCGAAGAACGAAAAGAACTTCGCCGTGAATATAACAAATCCTTAACACGTTAGGCTACTCTACTTTTCAGTCATTACCTTCAACAATAGGAAAATAAGCCAAAACAGACATTTTAGGAAATTTAGAAATCCAGGTCAGGACGGAAAAAGAGGACGTTGTTCACCCTAGTTAGTTTAGAGACATTGGACATTAAACTTTAAGATCCATTTGTAACAATTGTTGTCTTCAGCGTAGCCTGTACGCATGATCCCACATAACCCGCATTTCGCTGGATCGAATCCCGCTATCGGAAGGGTTACATATTCAGCACGATGTGAGCCAGTTCTCCAGATAAATGTGCCTAAACTATTTAGTCATTGTTTTGTTTGTTTGTTTTTTATCGTTGACAGGAGGATGAAATGTAACAACAAGTAGGTTAAGTGTCTTACCGTAAACGATGAGTGCAAACACTGCGAACACACAAACAATAACCTTATTTTTCAGCATGTCTGCAACAATAGCCTCCGTGGAGCCGTTTCACATTTTCTTGCTTCTCAGAAACGGAAGGAGTCATTCTTGGAAAACTTTCTTTATAACTTCAAAATACAAACTACTCAACAGTAAAAAGTTGAGAAAAATGTAATTAAACTTTCAAAGAAATATACAAAGGAAAAATATTATGAACAGTTTCCTTAAACATTATAAATTAAAGATTTTAACTTTATTATTATTTTACTTTTTGCTTTAATTATTTTTACATAGCCTAGTTTTACCATCTCAAAATAACGTAATTCTGTCAGAAATCATTCAAAATTAGGTTTAGGCTACTTTCCGACCATTTCCGACCAAAGAATCTCCCAAAAAACAAAGTTACCATAAAAATAAGACTGTCATTTTATGTAAAGTGTAGAATAAAATATTAAACATTTTATATTAAACCCTTTCTTTAAGGGTGAGATTAGAATCCGTTTTTAAATTAAGATGCATCATTCCAGAATTTCTAACAATTTTCAAGAATAACCTGGTTAATTTTTAATGAAGACACATTAATTGATTTCAATTTTAAATATTTTGATAATATAATCTTTAACAGGATGTCATTTTTGAAACCTCCTTTTATCTTTATCTATTTTATAATGTGAGATGGGAAACTGTGTGTGTGTGTGGGAGGGTCTTCAAACTGTTGTGGGAGGAGTGACACGCACCCGATTTATAGTTCCGCTGAAATCAGTTTGTTTTAGCAGATGGTCTCACTGAACCGCTGAAGAAAATGTTTCACATGTTCGTTCTGTTCTGTTTGTGCTGGTGCCGTCTGACTGGTAAGTTATTAATTTATTTTTATGGCTTAATGTCATAACAGGCTGTGATGAGTTTTATTTGCAGTTCTTCACTAATGAATGAAGTCAAATTCATCTGAAGCAATCTGTAATATATATTTTAAGAATTTCCAACATTAAGAAAGAATTGGACAACTAAAGTAACGGAAAATTTTTTGTCTGGATGTTCTTCACATTTATACATTATAAATTACAACTGACTTAAGGCTTTGAAAACCTTAATCTGTGTAAAATCTTGTTCTCCAGGTGTGTTTGGTGATTCAGTGTCAGTGTTGGAGGGAGATTCTGTCACTCTAAACACTGATCATACTGAAATACATAAAGACGACGAGATACTGTGGACATTTGGAGCTGAAAACTCTCTGATAGCTGAAATCATTGGTGGAATCTTCTCCACATCTGATGTTTGTGATGGGAGATTCAGAGACAGACTGAAGCTGGACCATCAAACTGGATCTCTGACCATCACAAACACCAGAACTGAACATGCTGGAGTTTATCAACTAGAGATAAGGGGAGCGAAACTGTCAGCAAACACATTCAATGTTTCTGTCTATGGTGAGTATTGAGGTTATGTATGGAATAATTGATGATGGTCCGTTGAAAATATACACTTATATTACGGTTACCACCAGTATTGGGGTAACACATAACGCAAGTTACACAATCAGATTACTTTTTTCAAGTAACTAGTAAAGTAACCCATTACTTTTAAATTTACAACAAAACATCTGAGTTAATAAGTAATGCAAGTTACTTTGTTTTCTATTTATTGACGCTAGTAACAGATAGCATACTATTAGTTATCAATGCAGTTATCAAGCATATGTCTGTGCATCTCTCAACAGTGTTCGGCAGTGTCTCTACTAATAGCGAAACTGTTAAGTGTCATACATGGGGCAACTTAGATGTTGTCGAGCAGTGTTGCTTGGGCACTTTCTCATTTAGAATGGGCAACAAATATATTTGGATACTTTATATCAGTCATGGGCAATTTTTGAGATCCTCTAATCAGAATGCTAGCAGTTGATCATGAGACCAGCTTGGAGATTTCAAAAATCAAACAAGATGGCGGCCTCTCAGCGGCATGGGAGCGAAGGAGCGTGAACTTAAATATTTTTACGTTGGTAAGTTGTCCTGTTAACCCAAAACAGGGAATTTACCTCATTTAATGCTTATTGGCCCGATACCAAGCTCGTGTACTCGTACTCGTAAAAATACCCCCGATACCAAAGACCGATACCTCCCCTTACGAAAAACTAGTATACTTCAAGTTCATTTGATCAAGTATACTAAAGTAATGTTCAAGTATATTTTTTAAGTATACTTTATGTAGTAAGTATAATATCAATGTACTAGTAGTAAACTTGTAAGTGTACTATTTTAATACCGCTTGGGACTAAATTGGCCCAATTGAAGTATACGTTTAAGTGTACTATAAGTGTAACAGTAGTAAACTTTAACTAGTTCACAGCTACGTTTCTCATTTGTACTGCATCTGTACTAAAAGTGAACTTATACTAGTATACTAGTAGTTTACTATTTTAATACTAGTAGTAGCTACATTTTTAGTATACGAAAGTACACTTTGAAATATACTCTCAGTAAACTGTTTAGTGCAAGTATACTTTTAAGTTTTCTTTAAGTGAACATGACATCACACTTATAGTTCACTTTTTATATATTATTTTTGCACTTTAAGCATACTTCTATGTTCCTATAGGTATTATTTTTTATACTTGAAATACCTTGAACTGTAACTCTTTCCATTTTAAAAACATTTTATTGTAGCTTCATGAATCCTTTTTATCAACACTTAAATATAAGTAAGTTTAATTTTTTTTAATTATTATTTTTTTTATTTAAAGTAGATCGAGTCCATAAACAAGTCCACATATAGGCCAAATATACTTAGACTTTTGTCAAGTATACTTTAGTGCAATTTTGAGTATATATCTCAGAAGTACATAAAGTATATTTCTGAGAAGTATATAAAGAGTAGACTGAAAGTATACTTTCTTATTTTTAGTTTAAAAGAAGTAGGCTATACTAATTGCACACTTGAATAAACTTCTTTTTTGTAAGGGTCATGTGACATAACTGACAGAATTGACTTCGGTAAAGTTGGTTCAATTCAGACTTTACAATAAATGTGCATTAAATTAATATTTGCGAATTTTAAGCAGCGACATGATACTGACAACCAACGATTGTCAACTTACAACATTTTTCACAGTCGATCAAAATAGGCAAGTATTGTTTTAATGGCATATTTACTTGTGAATGTCCACTGAATGTCCAATGTAGTGTGATTAACAAGACTATTGAATACGGATGTCCGAATGTGCGAATATAAAACCAACTTTACCCAACTACAGAATTGTCCGTGCATAGAGACATCGGCGGCAGCAGCATAAACAATGTCAGCCTCAGAGGTGTGGAAATACTTCAAAATTAATGATGACAACACACACATTGCGAACTGCATGCTTTCAATCACAATTTGTTATCGATTAGTGAAGGCGGGATAGGCGGAATCGTGCTGAATGACAAACCAGAAGAGCTCTCTCTTTCGCGCGCTCTCTCTTTCTTGCGCGCAATAATTTCTCCTCGCACCTGAATGGTCAAATGCACACATAGTTGTCAAAATGTCCATCGTATGGAGTATCTCACGTAAATGGGTGATTCTTCAATTAGGGGAACTTTTATGTCCCCAGATTATACATTCATGTTAAAAATAATATATTATAAAATAAATAGTTTAGTTATGTCAAATAATATTTATTGCACCACCAAAAAATGTTATACACAAAAATCAGTATGATTTCCATGTTTAAAAATGTTTTCATCACTAATATTTGGCTACTCAAGCCTTGTCCCCAACCCAGACTTTAAAACTTGTCTGCTCTGAAAATGTGATAAAATGTTATCAGTTCATTAAAAAATCACAATATATGTTTAAACAGTAACTTAAAAAGGCACTTGATGCATAATTTGGGTTCATATCTGTGCAATTTGTGAATATTTTTAACAATTTAGTATTGTCCACAACAATACTGTCATTACCGCGACAGTCTATGATTACAACAAGGATTTTTTTGGGGTAAGACTTGTTTATGCCGTAACCATGGAAATGAAGACCAGCAGGGGAGCACATGTCAGCCATGGAAGAACAGTGACATTTGATGTCTGAAAAAGTAAGTAATTTAATCATGAATTCCTTCTGATCATGGAGTAGACTTATTCAGCGTCATTACCATTAATGCTGTAGCGGCAATATTGTGATAAATATATGTATATATTCACATGATTTATGTGTATTTAAAGTTCTTTTTGTACTAGCTGTTGAGTGATGTTAGCAAATCCATGACCTAGCATCTTTTTTTCCTGAAAAACAAAAAAAAAATGTCATTACCGCAACACGTCATTACCAACACACAACTTGTTGTGATGGTAATGACAAGTGATGGTGGTAATGACATGTTCTGTGTCACTATCTATATCATATTATGTGTTTATAAATTAAGTTAAAGAAGCATAATAGTGTTATTTTACAATGAAACTTAAATGAGATGCCTTACTTCCTAAAACTATTTTTTCTTATTTTTTAACTAGAATGGCTCCCAAGAAATCAGCTAAAAGGTCTAGAGATTAAGGAAAAAAATTTAAGGAAGATCCTGTAAAATACATGTTTGAAAGCAAACACATTTCATTATACACTGTGTGCAGAATTATTAGGCAAGTTGATTTTCTGATCATATTTTTTTCCCAAGCACATTTTACCAATTCCAATCCACATCAATCTTAAGAACTACTATTAATATTGTTTTTAATAATTTATAAGTGATATATAATTGTTCATGAAGGCTGGAAATGAAAAATGCCTTATATTCAGGTGTGCAGAATTATTAGGCAGGTTTTCTTTTACAGGCAAAATGAGCCAAAAAAGAGAGGGTCATACAAAAACAGCTGGAAAAGAAAAGACACATGTTAACTTCAAAATAATTAAGAATTAAGGTGAAGAATTAAGTTTGAAACCATCAGGAACCCTTTAGTCTCCAGCGGCACCATTTTCCAGAACTGCAACCTACCTGGAGTCTCCAGAAGTGCAAGGTGTCAGGATCTCAGAGACTTAGATTAGCTAAAGAATCCTAAAAAATGACCCGCTCTTAATAAGAATCACAAGCTGAAGTGTAATAAAGTACATGAAGACTGGGTTTTTATAGGCCTTATAGACAGACAGCTTGAGAGTGACTCCTGAAGGACCAGCACCACATCCTCTTGTACCACTGTTTGAAGAATTTATCTTCCAGAATCTGGCAGTAAGGTGTGGGAGTTCACTTTTAGTCCATCTCTTATCCTGAAATGTCCATCTTGCAGAGATGGACTAAATGATCTTCCAAAACTTACTGCCAGATTCTGGAAGATAAATTCTTCACAAAGTGGTACAAGAGGATGTGGCGCTGGTCCTGCTGGTATGTATTTCACAACACTTCAGCTTGTGATTCTTATTAAGAGCAGGTCATTTTTTAGGATTCTTTAGCTAATGTAAGTCTCTGAGATCCTGACACCTCACACTTCTGAAGACTCCAGGTAGGTTTCAGTACTGGGAAATGGTGGCGCTGGAGACTAAAGGGTTCCTGATGGTTTCACACTTAATTCTTCACCTTAATTCTTAATTATTTTGCAGTTAACGTGTCTTTGCTTCTCCAGCTGTTTTTGTATGACCCCGCTGACCCAATGAGCATTTCACTGTCCAATGGTCATGCTTTAACTTTGCAATTTTCTAGTATTACATTAGTATTGTGTCCTTCTCATGAGTATTTAATAATTTTTGACTTTTCAGTCTGAGTTAAATCTTATCATTTTATCTGTAAAAGAAAACCTGCCTAATAATTCTGCACACCTGAATACAAGGCATTTTTCATTTCCAGCCTTCATGAACAATTATATATCACTTATAAATGATTAAAAACAATATTAATAGTAGTTATTAAGATTGATGTGGATTGGAATTTGTAAAATGTGCCTGGAAAAAAAAATATGATCAGAAAATCAACTTGCCTAATAATTCTGCACACAGTGTATGCATTGTTAGTTTTAACTCAATGCAACTTTTATGAGTTTGAAAACTTTTGTTTTCTGTTAAAAACTTTTATGTTAAACTTTTATGTTAAAAACTTGATTTCACCTAATAGTCATAGTTATGAAATGTTTCTGAAGGATATTTTTATGCTGTTTTATCCCATTGTGACAACTGATTCTCTAGAAAATATTGTATGGTTTCTTCATGATTGAAATAAACATGTTCAAGTTGATGGTTGTGTCATATTTATATATATCTCCTCACATCTGTCCATTTCTTTCAACAACACTCACCAGAAGTCATTATTTAATCCTTTAAATTTGCTTTATGTATCAGTGCACTTTTCATTTATGTCATTACCAAAACACTATGTCATTACCAGAACAGTATGTCATTACCACCACGTTGCTTAATTTACAGAAAACATACCTTTAAAACTGTTTTATGTTCAATCTTGAGGTGCTACATGAAAAGCCTAATGAAATACTCATCCACCTATTCAAAGAAAAAACATCTCAAATTAATTTTCCAGAAATTAAACAAAAGTGTGCTTTGATGAACACAGAAAAACACATTTTGATGGTAAGAACAAGAAAATATATGTAATTCACTGAATGGAAACATTTTGTTTTTTATACGTATTGTTGAAGGTTAACAATGTTTACAAGATAAATGAGTTTAAATGATCTCGTTGATACATTCTTTGCATTATGATACTTTTTGATGTTGTGATGGTAATGACGTTTTGCAGTGCCAGTTGGCAAATAGATATAAAATACTCAAATTATATTTAAGCTCAGTCGTGGCCATTATTATATCTTTACATCAAAGCATGTAAACATTGTCATGACATAATTCTAACAAAATTCAAACAAATTTCATTCATCAAAATGGAAGATGGCAAAATAGCCCCCAATTGAAGAATCACCCAAATACAGTCGGTTATGGCTTACGTTGACGTAAACATTTGGGTAAAAACAGGAAATGTGTAAGTATGGATTCGGTCTTAAAGGGACCGTAGCCTATATTTGTCATTAATGTAAATAAAACAACAAAATATGCTAAATAAATGTATACATGGTAAACAAACCTACTGTATCTGAAAAACAAGTTTATTTAATTTTTATCTCTATAGTATTTGTTGATTTGTTTGTAATTTGTTTGTAAATTTCTTTTTATATAACAACAATTATATATATTGGTAATTATGCCCTTTGAAGGATATTGGACACTGAATTTTTTGTTCTTTAAGTTTGTGACAAGCACATAAAAATTACTTTTTTCATTCGAGTAATAATGAAGAAGCTGTCTTACATTCATTAGTTTCACTGTGTTGTGCTTGGAAAACTGAAACATCAAAAAAAAAAAAAAAAGAGAAATTAATAAATGTATAGGCATCGGTATCAGTATCGACGAGTACTACAAAAAAGTATCGGTACTCGTACTCGGTCCTTAAACAATGGTATCAGTGCATCCCTACTTAAATTACCAACAGATGTCTAATTTAATGTATGTAGGCGGTAATTTAGCCATCGAATGTTTTCAGTTAAATACTAAAAACACACATTCTGTTAGGCTGTAGGGAGTATGGTATGTGAAGCTTTTGATGCGATCAACCCCGGTTCGAATCTGCCTTTTGTTCAAACTTGCTCTTCTCCCTTGTTCCATCACAAATCAGATAGGAAAGGCATTTATAGTTAATAAAAATGAAGAAAATATTTGAAAAGTTGAAATAAATTGTCTAACAAGTGTTTAATAATAAAGTATTTATTGGGTTGGCAATTAATTTGCTCCACTCTGAGTAGTTGCTGCCAACTGTCCAGTGCCATAATTAATTGCCCTGTGTCTCACAAGGTTACAACATTGCTCAAAACGTTGCCCCATGTATCATCATCACCTTAAGTTTATCTGCCTCAAGAACAGCGCCATTATAACCTCGCTAGTGAGAAATGTCATGTTGCTTTTAATTTGCTAAACTATTTTACTGATAAAATCGTCAGAGCAGCACTGACAACACAAGTGTTTGTATGGTATGTGCGTGTGTGTGTGTGTGTTTGAATGAGGGGGGGGGGGGGGGGTGGCATTTTTATCCTTTTGTTTATATATTTATTTACTTGGTCGGTGTCCTTGTGAAGTCAAGACCTGCCTGGGACTACTTTAGCTTTGTGTTTCCCTGTAATTACACACCTTAGAAAGTTCAGCAGCCAATCAGATTCAAGCATTCAACAGCACCTTATAGTTATAACTATCTAAATAACAGGCATTGTTATCCATATTTCTGTTTATTCTGTCATGTTTTCCAGCTCGCCTGCCTATTCCTGTCATCAGCAAAGACTGTTCATCATCATCATCAAATTGTTCATTGTTGTGTTCAGCTGTGAATGTGGGTCATGTGACTCTCTCCTGGTACAAAGGAAACAGTTTATTGTCCAGCATCAGTGTGTTTGATCTCAGCATCAGTCTCTCTCTACCTCTGGAGGTGGAATATCAGGATAAAAACACCTACAGCTGTGTGCTGAACAATCCCATCAGCAACCAGACTCAACATCTGGACATCACTCACCTCTGTCACACATGTGCAGGTACGGCAGTGCTGATATTAGTGATTATTGACTGATCTGATGTCAGTTTGATGTTTTTTATTCCTCAGACTCTGTCCACTGTTGTGGTCCTACTGAAGCTGTGATCCGATTGGTCCTCTCTGCTCTGGTGGGTGTGGCTACTGTCGCTGTTCTACTTTATGACATCAGATCTACATCATGTTTAAAGAAGAAAACAGAACAGATATCATAAATATTGTCATAACTTGGAGTTTTAAAATGTAAACAAGGATTTAAATTCAAATATAGCGCCACACTGTGGCCAAACTAAAACAGTAACTATGTAGCCTGGTTCTTTCTAAAACTAACTTTAAAAACAATCAACTTTCTATTATTATGTTGTATATTTTTTGTTTTCAATTAGAATGTTTTAAAGCTACAGAATGAATGAAAATACATGAAAAGGTTACCAGCAGGTTGAACAGACAGCATGACTCTGCTGGATAATTCATATTCATACATAAAGACACAAACTGAACATGAAGTAATACAGTATTAATAGTCTCCTCCCAACAACAGAATGGAAATCCATTGTGTATTTCTAATACAAATGATTTAAGAAGTTTTCTGAATGTTGTGGTCATTGGGTCTTTAATTTTTATAGAATTTATATTTGTTTTCATTAGTGTATTTGTGTTAAAGGGGTGGTTCAATGCGATTTCACTTTTTTAACTTTAGTTAGTGTGTAATGTTGCTGCTCGAGCATAAACAGTATCTGCAAAGTCACAGTGCTTAAAGTTCAATGCAAATGGAGATATTGTCTTTAAAAGTTATGGCAGTTTATTGCCTACAAAAACGACCGGATTGGACTACATCGAGCTTCTTCCCGGGTTGGTGACATCATAAACCCTGCAAAACACGCCCCCGGGAACACGCAACAAAGTGGGCGAGGCCATAGGGCGCAGCATAATGGAAGAGGAAGAGTTGTGTACACCGGACGCAAGCGGTGCGACGCGATGTATCAAAAGATAATGAACCCATTATAATCTGTGATATTTTCTACACTGGATGCAGCGCTAAAGACAGCTTCCAGAATCTACACGAGTTCAATGCTGGATTTACACAAAGGCTTTTACTGAAAGAAGCAGTTCCCACTTTAAAAGCAGAAGCTGCTGTTTATTGGCTTCAAACTGTAAGTACGTTTTATTGTTTGTACATGTCTTTTAAACGTATAACGTTAGTTCTGTTGCTATTTTTGGTTGCATCAAGGACGTAAACAAAGACCAACGCGTTTTTGCTTCGCTAGCCAGTTAGCTAAATTCTACAAACGCCAACAAACGTCTCTGTTCATAGACAAACAGTTGTTCATGCTATAAATTAAACGCTACCTTTACAAAAATGCTGCTACTTAGTCATGTATTCGGCTACAGTAAAGCTTTAATCAGGATAAAACTGTACATTGAAAGCTAACAAACAGCAGTGACAGCATATCTAAACACTTTGACACAAATACTAAATGAAATACCATTCATAAACGTCCTTTAAAATCCGTGATTGCAGCTTGACCCTCTTCATCTGGGTCTGATTCTGGCTCAATTTGATACAGCAATATTGTTACCGGTGCTGGTGTTGTAATGATGAGACGTCTGCGGATCTCCACAATATTAGATACTTTAATGAACAAAGGAGGATAACACCAAACACATATAACATAACATTAAGATCAGACAAGGAGTGAAGGGAGTGAGTCCATTATAAAGGGTGTGCTGACGATCAGGAACAGGTGCAGGCAATCCGTGATGAGAAGGAGAAGACGAGGGAAGTGAGTGCAGGTGTGGAGAACAGGAGGATAATGGGAAATGGAGTCCTGGAGACGAGGGAACTGTGACAAATATAGACGCCATTATTTACATTTCCACCGAAGCCCACGTAACCGGTAACAAATGGTAAGGGGCGTGGCGTTTCCGGATGCTTCAGCGAATCACGATGGCTCTGGATACACTGGGCCAGCTAACCAATCAGAGCACATTGCGTATTTCGGAGGGAGTGGCTTCATAGAAGCAGGAAGTCAAACGAGGCGTTCAAATGACAGTGGAAACAGAGGTGTAGGATAAAGGTAAAATATATGAAAAATACGGCTTTTTTAAAAAACGAAGCATTAAGACATGTTAAACTGCGCCCCAAAAACACAATCAAGCCTAGAAAAAAAACACTGAACCACCCCCTTTAAATTGTACTCTGTTCTCTCTCTCTCTCTCTCTTTCTCTCTTTACCAGTTTAATGGTTTTATTCTGATCAAATTTACACTGAACAAAATTATAAATGCAACACTTTTGTTTTTGCCCCCATTTTGATGAGCTGAACTCAAAGATCTAAGACTTTTTCTATGTACACAAAAAAGGCCTATTTCTCTCAAATATTGTTCACAAATCTGTCTAAATCTGTGTTAGTGAGCACTTCTCCTTTGCAGACGTAATCCATCCACCTCACAGGTGTGGCATATCAAGATGCTGATTGGACAGCATGATTACTGCACAGGTGTGTGCCACAATAAAAGGCCACTCTTAAATTTGTAATTTTACTGTATTGGGGGGTCCAGGGGTGTCTGAAAACCAGTCAGTATCTGGTGTGACCACCATTTGCCTCACGCAGTGCAACACATCTCCTTCGCATAGAGTTGATCAGGTTGTTGATTGTGGCCTGTGGGATGTTGGTCCACTCCTCTTCAATGGCTGTGTGAAGTTGCTGGATATCGGCAGGAACTGGAACACGCTGTCGTATACGCTGATCCAGAGCATCCCAAACATGCTCAATGGGCGACATGTCCAGTGAGTATGCTGGCCATGCAAGAACTGGGATGTTTTCAACTTCCAGGAGTTGTGTACAGATCCTTGCAACATGAGGTGATGGTCGTGGATGAATGGCACAACAATGTTCCTCAGGATCTCATCACGGTATCTCAGTGCATTCAAAACGCCATCACTAAAATGCACCTGTGTTAGTTGTCCATAACATACACCTGCCCATACCATAACCCCACCGCCACCATGGGCCACTCGATCCACGACATTGACATCAGCAAACCACTCAAACCAGGACGACGAGCTTGCAGATGAGCTTTCCTGAGACAGTTTCTGACAGTTTGTGCAATAATTCTTTGGTTAGGCAAACCGATTGTTGCAGCAGCTGTCTGGGTGGCTGGTCTCAGACATTGTTGTAGTCGAGTCACCAACTGTCAAGTCCGAGTCGAGTCTCGAGTCCCAGTGTTCGAGTCCGAGTCACCAAAGAAGAGTCAGAGTCGAGTCCAAGTCGAGTCACCATTACCAGAGTTCGAGTCCGAGTCGAGTCTCGAGCTCCCAGTGCCTAAAATGTATTAAAGAGGTTCTACATTAAACAAAAATGACACCACTGTCACGATTGCAAAGGGAGTTTATTTACTGATTTGACATATACACTTTGCAACACACTTTGCAACTTTACGACACCATCAAAAGCATGTGTTTACTTCCATTGTTGTGAACTTGTGATTGAGAACTAGCGTAGAAAATTTACAAATTGCATGTTTAATCATGCTGCATTTTCATGTTGCATTTTAAAAGCATCAGATTTGAAAGCATGGTACTGCTCAACCTTGCACGGTGAGGCCTCATCAAAATGCCTCCATGGCTAAATACCCTTTCAATGGGTGCATCGGCGATCAGGTCAAGATATGCAGTCAACTGAGCATGGACAGATGGCTTGTTGTTAGTCGAGGAGGGAGTCTTCCGATAGTGGGAGAACATTTTCAGCTTCTTCTGAGGGGCCTCAGGAGGAGATGCTGGAGCATCACCTAGCCGGGGCCCTGTTGCAGCGGCTGATGATGGTAACTGTTGTTTCTCGCCTTCTGCTTTGATATACTCTGAAACAAAAGGAGGCAGGAGAGGTATGGGTAACACTTTACAATACGGTTCATTAGCTAACATTAGTTAATGTATGAACTAACATGAACTAACAATGAACAATCCATTTGTTTCCGTATTTGCTAATCTTTGTTAACGTTAATAAAAATACAAGTGTTCATTGTAGTTTGTACATTAACTAATATGAACAAGATTTTAATACAGTATTAGTAAATTATGAAATTTACAAAGATTAATAAATGATGTATAAGTGCAGTTCCTTATTAGTTCATGCATGCTGACTAATGAAGTTAACCAATGAACCGTATTGTATAGTGTTACCAAGGTATTTTATAAATATGTTATTAAATAGGCTTACATATTAAATGTTTTTAACTCACTTGTCTGCATAAATAAAAAAAGACATTTCTCACCTTTTATTTGACTCTTTAGTTGCCCTTTAATGCTATTGTCCAGCTGCACATCAGGTTAGCCACTGGAAACCAAATGCTGGGTCCAACACGGATGCTACAAAGTAGGCAATGGTGAAAGGAAATCAGTTCTTTAAGCTGAGCATATTCTCGTTGTGAAAGGATTAGACTTTTGTGCCCCTCTGAGTCCAACACATATGCTAGCATTTGTATGTCAAAATTCACATATGCCTTCACTTGCTTCAAAGTAGAATTCCATCGCGTAGCATTTGCTGTTGGAATTGCTGCATCACCGAAGTTTGCTTCAAAGCAGTCTTTAAACGAGGTGCCACTGTGGAGGAGGTTGGCTGCACGGGACAGCTTGGATAGGGTGCCTGACAGCCCACTGGCTTCTTTCAAACCATCTTTTATGACCAACTGCAGCGAATGTGTGAAGCACGACAGTCTCTGCATCTTACAGTTTTCATCCAAAGTAGCATTGACTGCCTCTTGATCTTCTGGTGTCAGATCTTGCCAGATTTCATCCTCCGGCTCTGGCTCAGCCTCATCTTCCTCTGGCAGAAATCTGGCCTGGAATGCTTTCCTCATATTGGACGCATTATCAGTGATGACAGTTGATCTTATTCTTAATCAGATACTCTTCAGCACAGCATTCGAACATCATTGCAGTCTTTTCTCCGGTGTGTTTGCCATGGACTCTTTCACAGGTAAGAAGATATGACTTCAGGCTTAGTACATGGTTTACCTCAGTCACTGTGTGTGCTGTCACTCCAAGGAATGACCGCATCTTGCGATCACTCCAAATATCTGTAGTAACCGCAACACTCGATGCTTCAGCCAGCTGGCACTTTATCCATTCCTTTTGAACTTATACCATTCCTGGAATGGTCACAGACGAGATAGTGGATCTTGCTATAGGCCTATACTGAGGGTCCAGGACATGAAGGAAGTGCCTGAAGTCCTCATTGTCAACTATGGAGAGAGGCAAGCAACAGCTAATGATAAGATCTTTCACAAGGGCATCACTTATAGCCTTTTGACGTGGATGTTTGGTGTCATAGATCCCTTGTGGTCCAGCATGGAAAAATTATGTAATAGCACTCTGACCTGAAGCAGCTGGTGTCAAATGTGATGCAACGGAGGTATTGTTGGTACCTAGTGGGAGAAATTATATACAATTAAGCCAAATCAAGCAACATTTTTCAGGCACTCTTTCTTGCAGCTAGAAATGTGTATGATATCACTCGAATTGTCTTTGACCTCAGCTAAAATCATTGTTAACTAGCTGTGGCACGATTATACTTATTTAATTGTTTAAATATTTTTTATAAGTAACATTAAAGGATTAGTTCACCTCAAAATGAAAATGTCCTAATAATTTACTCACCCTGATGTCATCTAAGATATCCATGTCTTTCTTTCTTCAGTGGAAAAGATTTTAAGTTTTTTGAGGAAACAATAGCAACCAATTGAGTTGGTAGGCATTGAAGTCCATTATATGAAGAAAACATCCTGAAATGTTTTCCTTAAAAAAACTATTTATTTTCCACTTAAGAAAAAAAGCCATGGATATTCTGGATGGCATTGGGAGGAGTAAATGATTAGGACATTTTTTGTGTGAACTAATCCTTTAACACTGTATTACAGAAATACACTCAGCGAAAAAAAGAAACGTGCATTTTACAGGGCACTGTATTTTAAAAATACTTAAAACGTAAAAATCAATACGATATGCCAAGAGAGAGAGAGAGAGAGAGAGAGAGAGCGTTTGTGAGTGAGTGACCGAGGGATTTAGCGTGAGTGCGTTTGTATGTGTTCAAGTGAATGTGTGTGTGTGACGGCACGCGACTGGTCAGAAAGCAACGTTTAACGTTAGTCTGACATGTTTCTTGTCCACGACACCACAGGATTTTAGGAGTCAAAATTGCGTCATCCATCTGACACAGTGACCATTGCAACAGACCAAAAAAAAAAAAAAAAAAAAAAGTGTAATCTGACCTATGAATCTGACAGTGACTATCGCAACAGACAAAAAAAAAAATAAAAAAAAAAATAATGTAATTCTGACACAGTGACCAGTAAGTTATCAACAGACAAAATAATTGTGTAATCTGAACCAGACATTAGACATCGTCGACGTCTGATGCCAAATTGTCAAACATCGCCCAACCCTAGCTTCTTCTGTTTATTATCATATAAGTTATGCATTAGTCAATAATAGTTTTTTTTAAAAAGCTAACCAATGGAAAGCATTTTACTTACTTTTCTGGGTGCATCCGTGACAGGTGTCTATTAAAGTTTGAAGCTGTCCCAGTCTTTTCTTCAATTGTGCGATTACACACACAACATTTAGCGCTGCTCTTTCCAGCATTAGATACAAAATTCGTTTAGGCAAATTTCACGATCCGGGGCACATCTTTCTGCATTTTCCAAATTTGAACATTTAGCCCGCGAATCATGCACGAGCGTAAAGTGAGTGATGTCAGTGAGTGTGTTGTCAAGAGAGTGAGCAGTAGCAGTGTCTGTGAGAGGGGAAAAAATAGATCCCGGCCGGTCTTGGGCACGAAACCTTATATAATATTATATATAAACTTATATAATTTTTTTATAACATATTTAGTCAAAAACAACTTGATGAATGCTCAAGTCCGATTTTATATATCCTCGCAGGCCCGGCGCCACGAGGGGGCAAAAGGGGGCATTGCCCCCTAAGATCTTATTTGTGCCCCCTCAGTTTAAATTTCCCCCCCATTCACTCCCAATTTTATCCTTTAACGTGTGCGATCACACCGGTGTGATTAAACATTCAGTGCGTCACCGCTAAATTCAAACCTGCTTTTGCGCTGCTGGCGCTGAGCCAGAGATGGACGTGCTCTGTACTTTTCTTATGTCACAACTATTCAGGGTTTCCAACCACATAATTTTTATTTGAAGTTTCAGACATTTAAATAGACATTTAAATTAAGTACTAGCCTAGAGACTATATATATAAAAAAATACATATTTATAGTTTGTTAAATGCAAACTCCAAACACTGATATGGAAGCTGAAATAATCCTTTCTATTATAATTTGTTATTTTTTCTATTCATATCAGATAGCCTACATTGCGTATAAAACAATAACGTTGACTCTTTTCTCTCAGTTCACTTATGTTTATGTATTTTGGGAAAATGGATGAATTTATGTAAATCCGACTGATCCTCTGTTTTATCAACATGACCATTATAAACAACAAAACACATTAACTTCCACATATTTGACAATCGGAATGTATCAATAATTCATGATATAGTTAACAAGTTTGTGAATATTTTAAATAAAAAGGAAAAACTAAATAAACGCAATAGCCTACCCGTCATTGTGGCTGCATGACGCGTCGGCAACGGGACATTCTAAAATGCTTAACGTGAAAAAAAGCTTAACGTGGCTTGTAGCAGTGATTTTAAAGGGATAGTTCACCCAAAAATGAAAATTTGATGTTTATCTGCTTACCCCCAGCGCATCCAAGATGTAGGTGACTTTGTTTCTTCAGTAGAACACAAATGATGATTTTTTAACTCCAACCGCTGCCGTCTGTCAGTCAAATAATAGCAGTAGATGGGAACTTCAACTATAACAGTAAATAAAACTTGCTTAGACAAATCCAAATTAAACCCTGCGGCTCGTGACGACACATTAATGTCCTAAGACACGAAACGATCGGTTTGTGCGAGAAACTGAACAGTATTTATATAATTTTTTACCTCTAATACACCACTATGTCCAACTGCGTTCAGCATCCTGTTAGTGAGGTCAAAAAACGCGTTGTGATGACGGAAGTGATGTCTCGCCCATATACTTCAATGAGCGCGAGACATCACTTCCGTTGTCAGAGCGTGACACTCACCAGAAGCTGAACGCAGTTGGACATAGTGGTGTATTAGAGGTAAAAAATGATATAAATACTGTTCGGTTTCTCGCACAAACCGATCATTTGTGTCTTAGGACATTAATGTGTCGTCACGAGCCGCAGGGTTTAATTTGGATTTGTCTAAGCAAGTTTTTTTGACTCTTATTGCTCAAGTTCCCAATCACTAGCATTATTTGACTGACAGACGGCAGCGGTTGCAGTTAAAAATCATAATTTGCGTTCGACTGAAGAAAAAAAGTCACCTACATCTTGGATGCCCTGGGGGTAAGCAGATAAACATCAAATTTTCATTTTTGGGTGAACTATCCCTTTAACAGACCAAACTCACTAAATGTCATACTAATAAAGTAGCCTATCCTAGAGAAAAGCAGTTGAGCCCAGAATTTAAACACAACGTGTTTAAATTCATGACCGTTTTCCTCATATAGAAAACTGAAAGAAAACGTTTAACATCGCATAATGTAGCATAAGTGATATTAAAAGATCAAATTCGGCAAAAAACAATTTTTTCTGTATATTATGCTTTAATATAGTGTTTACTAAGTTTGACAAAAACAAAAGTGTTGCGTTTATAATTTTGTTCAGTGTATTATTACTTTGTATACCAGTATGGCAATCTGAAGAACCAAAATTGTGCCAATATGGCTTCATTTGGCACAAATGCAAATATTCACAATGTATCATTCGATTGCTAAAATAATATGTAAGCATAAATATACCTAGATATATACATTTTATATAAGCATAGATTTGTACTATATTTATGTCCCAATATCCACATAAAAAAGCAACCTTTACTTGCACAAAAATGGGTTTGACGTACACCGCAGCAGGAATGTTGTCATGATGACTGGTGTTACACCAAAGGCCATTGAGTTTGATGGTCACAGGATATGGTGTAACACCCGGCATAGCACTATAAGACTGCACTGTAAAAAAAGTCAGTAAAATATACAGCAAAACACCGTCAAATTCCAACGGTAATGGAGCGTAAAACTAAAAACTTCCTTTTACTGTATTAAATATATTGAATAACCGTTAATTGTGAGACTGGATAAAACTTTGTTTTTTACTGTAATAAAATGTTGATATTATAAATATTTTCTGTGAAATCAAATAAATATGCATACATTTTACAATTAAATATTGTAATGTTGAAAATGTCTAAAAACCTTAGATTTTATGGTATTATTTGAGTAAAACTACATCTTTTGGGGTTGTGCACATTGGAATTCACAGTATAAATCTGTAGATTTTTAAGCAAACAAAAACATTCATTTTTACAGAAGCAAGATGTTAAAAAATCCCACTAAACACTGGACGTCGGATAGACATGCAGATCATGTCTATATTAGGTCCGTCGGTCCATGACCATTTCTGAACATCTATTCGACGTCCAAACTACACAGTTAAAAAAAACCTGTCAAATTTACGGTAAAATACTGGCAGCTGTGGTTGCCAGGAATATACCGTGAAAAAAATGTGGAATCTGTAAAAGACAATACGGTATACTGGTTTTGTAACCCTAAATTTTACAGTAGACAACGTATTTTTTACCGAAATCATGGTAGAAAAAAACAAATATATTTGTCAATTATACAGGTCCACTATTTGGACGTCCAACCATGACCCAACTTGGACGTCATCTTGACGTTCAACATTTGACCTTTGAACGGGGTAATTTTTTTGGACGTCATTTGGACGTCAATAACAGATGCAGGAAATTGACATGATTAATATGTAATATTTGTTTTATAGGGCCTATCAACATGATTAATACATGAAGAGCTCATATGCAAAAGCCTCTAAGTGCCATCTGAAATTTTCTTCTAGAATTATCATTTTTATCAAGCTTGTATATTTAAGTTCAATAATTTCACTTAAATGGCAATGCAAATTACCTATTAATTGTCATTTAAGTGAAAGTACTTAAGGGTGCGTTCACACTTGTCATGTTTGGTTCGATTAAAATGAACCCTGGTGCGATTGCTCGGATAGTGCGGTTCATTTGAACATATGTGAACGCTGCCATCCGAACCATGGTGCACACCAAACAAGCGGACCGAGACCACTGAAAAGATGGGTCTCGGTCCGCTTCCAAACGAACTCTGGTGCGGTTCGAATGATATATGAACGCAACACGGACCAAAGACATGTAACCGAACCAAAAACAGGAAGACGAGACCCTAAAAAGGACAGAATCCTCACGCATGGCGGTTTTTCTTGTCATAGTCGCGAGTTTGCCCAGCATCAGACGTGCGTCTCCATGCAGCAGATCATTTGTGTGTGTGACGGAGGGATTCCCGCCGGTGTTTTGACTACTTTACACATTTTATAAGCTCTTCACGAGTTCCCAGCTGGCCAAAATACCATCACATGCAGGCTACGCACCGCTACGCACACACAACGAGCGCATTTACCTCAGGAAACAGCACTGTTTTGGATGTTCGGTAAGTTCCGTCTGAAAATAGGCAATACGTCATAAAATCCGACCAATCACGTTGTGAATGTATCCCTATGCCTGAAGGTTCGGTATCTTTTGGTTCGGTGATGTGAACAATGTGCCAATGTGAACGCTAACCGGACCAGGACTAAATGTTTTTTTTTTCTTCTTTGGTCCGGACCAAATGGACCAAACGAACCGAACTACAAGTGTGAACGCACCCTACCGTATAGTTAAGTACTTTCACTTAAATGACAATTAATAGGTAATTTGCATTGCCATTTAAGTGAAATTATTGAACTTAAATATACAAGCTTGATAAAAAAGATAATTCTAGAAGAAAATTTCAGATGGCACTTAGAGGCTTTTGCATCTGAGCTCTTCATGTATTAATCATGTTGATAGGCCCTATAAAACAAATATTACATATTAATCATGTCAATTTCCTGCATCTGTTATTGAAGTCCAAATGACGTCCAAAAAAATTACCCGTTCAAAGGTCAAATGTTGAACGTCAAGATGACGTCCAAGTTGGGTCATGGTTGGACGTCCAAATAGTGGACCTGTATAATTGACAAATATATTTGTTTTTTTCTACCATGATTTTGGTAAAAAACAATACGTTGTCTACTGTAAAATTTAGGGTTACAAAACCAGTATACCGTATTGTCTTTTACAGATTCCACATTTTTTTCATGGTATATTCCTGGCAACCACAGCTGCCGGTATTTTACCGTAAATTTGACAGTTTTTTTTAACACAACCCCAAAAGATGTAGTTTTACTCAAATAATACCATAAAATCTAAGGTTTTTAGACATTTTCAACATTACAATATTTAATTGTAAAATGTATGCATATTTATTTGTTTTCACAGAAAATATT
Organism: Chanodichthys erythropterus; assembly: GCF_024489055.1. Taxonomy (NCBI): domain Eukaryota; kingdom Metazoa; phylum Chordata; class Actinopteri; order Cypriniformes; family Xenocyprididae; genus Chanodichthys; species Chanodichthys erythropterus. The sequence goes on along the minus strand of NC_090230.1, from coordinate 24,617,172 downwards.
TATAATTTCAACATTTTATTACAGTAAAAAACAAAGTTTTATCCAGTCTCACAATTAACGGTTATTCAATCTATTTAATACAGTAAAAGGAAGTTTTTGGTATTACGCTCCATTACCGTTGGAATTTAACGGTGTTTTGCTGTCTATTTTACTGACTTTTTTTACAGTACAGGAATTTACCGTAAAATGTATCTGGTCAAAATAAAATGCTGTAATTTGTTATACAATTTCACTGTGTTTTTTACTGTCAAAGGTTTTAATAAGGTTTAACATATTTCTGTTATTTTTACAGTTATTTACCATAATAGGGTCTATTAAAAAATGACCGTGATTTTAACAGTAAAAGACTGTAAAAATGCTGCGGTGAAAAACTACTAATTGGTTTACAGAAAGTTTCCGTACCATATACGGTGAATAACTGTGATAAATCTAATGGTACATTTAATGTAATTTTTTGGTAAAATACCATTAAATTCACAGTTTTTGGAAGTGAAAAATAACAATTCATTGTAAATATTACAGTGAAAAACCATAAATTAACATTCCCACAATTCCCTGCGTGACACTTCACATTTGATATATTTTCGTTGAAATAACTCTTTCTTCTTAGTTTTTCTCATTTTTTTCTAATCAATTATGTACATTAGGGTTTTATGTTACATTTAATGTTGTTAAATTAATGTTTATTGCATTTTTAAAATTTCTTGCATGTTACCATGATGGTGTTTAGTGTGTGTGTGAATGACACTGTGTGCGCCTTCTAAACGTTAGTGTTGTTCTTCTCAGCTTGTGGAAAATCTGCTTGTGATGAACTTTGATTCATCATGTGACTCTCATCACCACTGTGTTTGGTGACTGGCAGTGTATTATAAAGGTACAAAACAGATTTTAGTACTTCATTAGGTTGGTAAATTAACATTATATCAGTTAGTGAAATACCTTATTTTACCGTAAATTTAAGTTTTTTTTTTTATGTTGCTACTGTATTTTTTTACGGTAAAGTTCTGGCAACCACAGCTGCCGTTTTTTACCGTAAATTTTACTGGGATTTTTTTTTACAGTGTATTACTGTTAAATTAACAACAAATTACTGTATATATTATTATATTATACTTTTTTTTACTGCAAATATCCGTAAAAAGCTATATGTAAAGTTGCATTTTTTACATAAAATTACTGTATAATTGACAAATATATTTGTTTTTTTCTACCATGATTTTGGTAAAAAAAAATACGTTGTCTACTGTAAAATTTAGAGTTACAAAACCACTATACCGTATTGTCTTTTACAGATTCCACATTTTTTTCATGGTATATTCCTGGCAACCACAGCTTTTTTTTTAACAGTGTGATTGAGCTGTGTAACTTTTCCATGTTTGGTTGACTACATTTTAGTTTGCTGACGAACAGGCTACATGTCAAGTTAGCAGTACTAGAACTGATGTTGTCTGTGTTTGTGTGTGTGTGTGTGTGTGTGTGTGTGTGTGTGTGTGTGTGTGTGTGTGTGTGTGTGTATTTGTGCGCTTTTGTATTCTTGGTGTCAATTCATCATGTAGGCCTATAGGTAAGTACCTCTCAGATGATAAAAACATGACTTATGTTCCATAAAATATGGGTAATTGCATCTTGAAATATGTCAGTGCCATTGTCATTCATTTATTTTTGGCAGGATGTTTTCTAGTTTTATGTTCTAGGATCATTTTCTCTTAAATGCATTCAGATCACATGTCATTATTTAACAAGATGATGGCTATTATTCTGATGAGGTAAATTCAAATAAAAATTTTACATAAAACTTATGCAATAACAACAGCAGAATGATAGAACACATTTAATTTCATGATATTAGCAGCAAACAGTTGGTTTGGTGTATTTTACAGTATTGCATTCAAAAGACTCAAACCACAGAAGGCCTCATTTTTAGATCAGGAACGTAGTTTCATCTGTTGGGTGGAGAGCATGTGCATGAGGTTGTGTTTTATTACTGGACGTTTGTGGTTAACGTGCATCAGCGTTTGCATGTCTTAAGGTGTGAGTGTTCTTGTAAAACACGTGGGGTTGAAAGGACTTGCACAATTTAACTTCCACTTTATGAGGAACAGTTTTACCTAAAAATAACCCAGCAGGCAGAGTTTGACAATGTAATGTCCAAAAGGCGTTGACCTAATCCAACATCGGAATAAGTGCTGCACAAAAAAACAAAAAAAAACAAAAAAAAACTTTTAAACTCAGCAGAGGAGGATTAAACAACTCCACAACCAGGATTACCAGATTCACTTATTACTAACCAGATTGACTTTATTTCTGTCAGACGTCTACAGAAGTTATTGTTGAGTCACCAGTATTGTGATCAGTGTTTGTTTCATTGGACAGTTTAATGACTTTTTTAACATTAGTTCTTCTCTGGCTGCTGTAACTGTTTGTTATGGCAACAAAAGCATGTCATCTAGAATCTAATCTATTGATACGTTATCATTTTGTATTAAGTACAGCAAGCCTGTAATTCTACAATATGAAAAGTGTTTTAAAGATAAAAAAACAAACATTTTAAACCAAACATTTTGAACTCCATCATCTATTAGACTCACTCAGACATCAATAATCAGCATATGAATCCCAACAATGGTGATGTGCTTAATGCTGCAATGCATTCTGGGGGCCACAGATGAGTTTTTTTGATGCAGCCAGAATACATTGCAACATGAAGCACATCACTGTTATCAAGATTCATTCTCTGTTTCTTCACTGTCTGCGTGTATCTTTAAAGGTTTTTGGTGCACACTCACATTAAAACACTGCTGGACAGATATCATCGGATTATTATAATCAATAATGTGAAAATAACAATGTGACATTTATATAATCAAAAAATAGATTTTAAATATGAGCAGTTCCTCAGACCACTACATGATGATAATATCTTTATCATCATAACCAGCATCATGTGATCACATGCAGTTCCAGAGGTGGGTAATCCAGGGGTCAAAGAGTAAAAGTCCTGCCATATTTTTATTCCACCCACTGAAGCATTAATGAGATAATTAAGTGATTAATTGAGTGATGATTGAGCATTATTGAAGACACCTGATGATAACAAGCAGAATCACCAAAGGAGAAAATCACAATTTTTAAGTTACCATCATCGAGGTCAGGGTTTGTTTTAGTTGAGCTCTTGACCCTTGACTTTTTAGTATTAGATTTTGTTTGGGCAGATTTAACTGCATTAAAACTAACCAAACAAGCAAAGTTAAAAGATAATTAGGTGTTGTTGGTTATGTTTTTACATAATCATTATTTGATCTGAACTCATTTAGAGCTCAATCTCTGAGTTAGATTTATGTTATTGATTACAGCAGCACTGTGATTCTACAGAAGATCAGCTTATACAATACAAATTTTTTTTTTTTTAAAGTTGTCCTTATCACAAAAAAAAAAAAAATTATTTTAGGCACACACAGACATCAAGTATCAGCCTGTGAATCTCAACAATGGTGACAAGCAACATATTCTGATCAACAGATCAACTCTGAACATCAGAAAACAAGCTACAAAAAAGTCACAGAAAAACAGCAAAATTTTAATAGTAAGAATAAATGAAATTACTAAGACAATTCAGCTCATAATTTATTCATGCAGCAATGCATGATGGGAGCCATGGATGAATTTTGATTGGTGGCTCCCAGAATGCACTGCAACATGCTTTATGATGGCCACCACCGTCGAGATTCACAGGATGATTCTTGATGTTTGTGTGTTTAAATGAGCTCTTTTTTTTTTTTTTTAAATCAGAACTCTAAAAAAAAAAAAAAAAATTGTATTGATAAAGTTGATCTTGTGCTGCAGAATCACAGTGCTGCTGTAATCAATAATGTAAATCTAACTCAGAGATTGGGCCTTAAATGAGTTCAGTGATTCAGATCAAATAATGATTACGTAAAAACATAACCAACACCTGATCATCTTTTAACTTTGCTTGTCTGATTGGTTTTAATGCAGTTAAAACTGCCCAAACAAAATCTAATATTAAAAAGTCAAGGGTCAAGAGCTCAACTAAAACAAACCCTGACCTCGATGATGGTAACATAAAAATTGTGATTTTCTCCTTTGGTGATTCTGCTTGTTATCATCAGGTGTCTTCAATAATGCTCAATCATCACTCAATTAATCACTTATTTATCTCATTAATGCTTCAGTGGGTGGAATAAAAATATGGCAGGACTTTTACTCTTTGACCCCTGGATTACCCACCTCTGTGCAGTTCTTGCCACACCAATCACAATTACAGCAGCCAGAGAAAAACTCATTTTCAAAAAGCCAAGAGTCAAACTGCCCAACTAAAAACACTGATCAAATTAAACATTTTCAACCAAACATCAACATCTAAATCTCTGTCAATTCTCAATAAGAACTTCTGTAGATGTCTGAAGAAAAATAAAGTCAGTCTGGTTAGTGAAGCTGGTAATGCTGTTTGTGTAGTTGTTTAATCCTCGTCTGCTGAAATCTTGAGAGATTAAATGTTTTCTTCAGCTGATTTCATCTAAGGCTGTGGCTGAAGTCAGTTGTAACGGTCTTCAATCATATTTCCATTAATGGTAAATGTTTGAAACCCTGTACTGCAATGCATTAAACCATTTTTAAAAAAAATGTGATTATTCCAACAAAAATTCCTACCAATCCTGTTCCTGGAGTGTGACTGTCTTGTAGAGTTTAGCTCCAACCCCAATAAACACACCTGAACCAGCTAAACAAGGTCTACTAGGCATATTAGAAACTTCCAGGAAGGTGTGCTGAGGCAAGTTGGAGCTAAACGCTGCAGGAGAGTGGCCGTCTGTGACCGACTTTGGACACTCCTGGTTTAAGATGTCAAACTGATTATTATTTTCAACCAACATTTGACATCTGACCAATGTCTTCCTGATGTTACATTGACGTCCAGTGACCGCTGGATTGGAGATTGATGTCAAACAATTATTGGGTTTAGATGTCAACTGATTTTCATTTTCAAGCAAAATGCAACATCTGAACCGACATTGGAGTCTACATCTTGTGCCTGCTGGGAAAGTACAGAATACAAAATGTCTGACAAAAATATACTCTCTGTGAGATCTTTTACTCATGCTGTGACCCTGCAGATAAGAACAGTTTCAGCAGAAGTTGCTCTTGCAACATTGTTTCTGAGAAGTTTCCACTATTGTCATCTTTTTTTTTTTTTTATGTGTGAAGAACATATCATGTTGATCTGTTAATGTCAATGACACAATCATTTAAAAAAAAAAGGAATAATTAAAAAATATATATATGCATTGCGATGCAAATGCAACACAGGATTTGCTGCAAGTTGTAATTATGCAGTAATAATTTACTGAAAATTGTGTCTATCATGCATAAGTGATGATTTCTTTTGTTTTCATCCATTTTGCGAGCTGCTAACTAAAACCAAGTGTACCCTCACTTTTTCTTGCGTACCGACACTTCTCACATGCAGGGGCGTCACTAGACCTTTTTTCTACTCAGCCCCCCTTAAAGGGAACCCCGGGTGTTAAGACTTGTATGGCTTAATATAAAGTAATTGATGTCTCTTAGTGAAATATGTAGAAAACCCATGAAAGATTTACGTTATTTAAAAAATCCATGACATATTTTGGACAATGGGGAGCGCCATTTTGTTTTTAGGTGCACAGTGGCTGCGTCCGAAATCGCATACTACATGAGTAGGTACTACATTTGAATTTGAACGTACTTCCCGACCGTTAAAACAGTACGTTCTATATAGTATGAATATGGGTAGTATGAATGGAATTCGGACGTACTACATCCGCCATGTTAATGTTGTCACTTGTCATGCGTCGTCACAACAGCACGAAAATTTAAATATTTTTAAATAAATGTAGCTAGGAAATTTTACCTCAGAATAAAAATATATCTGTGAATATAACGACAGAGGCTGATTTGAAGCAACAAAATTAAGTAATTTATTGTTAAAAATGAATGCATATAAAAATACACAAGAAACAAAAGACATGAATCAATAAACAAACTTGAATACATTATATATAAATAGTGTGTAGATAGACAGAGAGGGCGAGAGAAATACACAACATGGCCTAAATATTATATACAATATATACAAATAAATACTATGATAATAAAAACTACAAACTGTGAGCCCTATAAACTACTGCCGCCTGAATGTTGCTGTCCGTTAAGTTTTCTAATCTCATTAAATTGCTTAACAACGAACGTCTCCGTTAAATAAAACAGTGTTAACAAGCGGATGTAACGTTATCTCAACCTGTTCATTAGCTTAATGTGTTGTCAGTAATAATGAATAAACATCTTTTTACAGCCAACTCTTAAATCATCTCATTACATTGTTTAAACTTTCAATAAGTCAGCCGTTTACTTACATAATGTTAAACAAGTGCAATTTAACCACAATAAACACCGTTTTTCCCTGAGGTACTTAAGGACTTGAATGAGCTGCATATCGCCGCTTTCCACCATTTTTGAATATGAAGAATCCTCTCTCCTGTGGCATCACGGGATAGCGCAGCGTCCATCGAATGCCTACCACAGAATTCGGGCGGAAGCAGTAGGTCATCCGGGTACTTCTCGCCTACTGTTTTTCGAATACTATGAATTCGGACATACTACTCGCCTCGCATACTGTTTTTCGCATACTATATAGTAGGGAAGTATGCGATTTTCGGACGCAGCCAGTGTGTTCTACTTCGATGACGTCAGATGGTTGCACTCGGTGAGCTACTGACGCTGCCCTGTTGCATTTTTTACTGCGACACAACTGGAAATATAATATACAATGCCAATTTTCAGTTGATGGGCAACAAAAGAAACAATGTAAGTCAGCACTGCTTAAATAAGAGGAGAAAATAATGGTTTTAAATAATGTAAATCTTTCATGGGTTTTCTTCTACATATTTCAGTAAGAGACATCATTTACATTATATTAAGCCATAAAAGTCTTAATACCAGGGCTTCCCTTTAAAAAAAATCTGATTAACTCTGTAATTCATGATCACCTCAGTTCCCTTTAAACCTCATATTAAAACAGCGGCAGGCTTTGGGTCCTATCCATCTTTTTTTACTCCGCGTCATTCGAGCGTGTTCCTCAGTCTGCAGTGGCACCATCGTCAGGAGTGGAGGACGTGTGA